>NC_074719.1:6189141-6206641 GCF_947242115.1 Biomphalaria glabrata
CAAAAATCTGAACTTTAAAATATAGTTGTCTTTTTTTGTTGTTGTTTGTTTTTCTCGTCCCTCAGGTCACAGTTCTCAGCACATCATCAGTTGTGACCAAACAATTGAAGTTATTGATGACTCTTCATATTACTTAATATTATATTTTACTGACTTTTTTCGGGGGAGGGGGGGAGGGGGAAAAGAGGTCATAATCATTTGAATCTTTCAGTGGTGGTTAAATTTGTTCTATTTATTATTCTACGTAAAACTCAGAAACAGAAACAAAACCATTAAACGAGACTGACATATACAAAAATTAACTATATTTCTTATGGTTTCAAAACTATTCACTCACTGGACTATTTCTTTGATAACACCATCTTCTTTGAAACTATGATTGTCTACCAAGTGAAGATATTTGTCAGGGAAAGGAAACTTAGCTGAGTCTGGTCTCAGTGTATGCATGGCTTGAAACTGAAAAGAGATAGACCAACCATTAGTTACTGAAACTGTTCCTAATGAGTAAAGTTAGCAAAATTGTATACCTAGTTGATATGGATGAAGCAAAATATAAGGTAGATAAGCAGCTTATATATTTTGAGATAAATTGTCATTGCTTAGAAAATTAAGCATTACTTGTTTTCAGTATACACTTATTGGCACTTTCTAGTACCAGTGTTAGTTGGGCTGTCTTGTAAATAATTAATTTAACAAAAAAAATAATTAAGAAAAAAAAACACTATTAGTCAAAATAATTTTGATATTTTTTGGGTCTAGGCTTGGCAAGCCACATGAAAACATTAGGATGCTTGTTGCAGATACTTCTTTGTTTGTAAAAATTTTCGAGACATTTCAGATGTTCCTTCAGAGTTGAAGATAATTTACTTCCTAGTCCAAACCTCCCGCAAAATGATGGGGGATGGCGGCAGGCAGGGTGTGAAACCGGGACCATCAAGAAGTCTGAATGACAGTCCAATGAGTAGGAAGCCATCCTTTAAATTACCATAAAATATTTCATGCATACTTTTCACATACATTGAAATCAAGTTTCAACAATTTACATCAGTCATTAACTCTCTTTCCATTGATAGATTTTTTGGTTAAAAATATTTGGAACCCTTTATTTGTCAACATTTGCAATCAACATTGAAGTAGTCAAAAATCAATCTACAAGAGTTAATATTAGTATGTGTACATTGAACTCTATAAGAGTAAATATTAGTATCTGTAGATTGAACTCTATAAGAGTAAATATTAGTATCTGTACATTGAACTCTATAAGAGTAAATATTAGTATCTGTACATTGAACTCTATAAGAGTAAATATTAGTATCTGTACATTGAACTCTATAAGAGTAAATATTAGTATCTGTACATTGAACTCTATAAGAGTAAATATTAGTATCTGTACATTGAACTCTATAAGAGTAAATATTAGTATCTGTACATTGAACTCTACAAGAGTTAATATTAGTATCTGTACATTGAACTCTATAAGAGTAAATATTAGTATCAATACAATGAATAGTAATCTAAAAAAGATAGAGTCTTAATTTAGCAAGATGTTGTAGACGAGAATCAGTAAGTCCCAGCTCAGAAGCTATCAACCTATTTTTATTTATTAACAAATTTCCTCCTGAAATATCAAGTGAAGTAAAATAAATTATCGCTTTTATATAGCACTACTTTAATGCTTATAGCATGCTCAGAGTGCTATGGTCCAATCTCATTTGTGGACCAGTGGGGGTGAGGGGGTATCTAGGAGAAGGTTTTCTGTGCTGCCTTTAGGGGGGTATCTAGGAGAAGGTTTTATGTGCTGCCTTTAGACGCTCAGTAAACACAACTCTGCCCGAGTCAGGTGTCGAACCTAGAGCCCCCTTCATAGGTAGCCAAGACAAGCCAAGTTAAAGCGTACTTAGCCTCTAGACCACGCTTCCCACAGGAATCATGAATGATGGAAGAGATTAATAATCAGATGTAGCTTGTATTCTACGATCATAGACTTGTGACACATACCTTGGTAGATTTCATATAGAAGAAAAAGTTAAGTTCCCCTTTCAGACCTTGTTATCTAAATGTCAACTGTTTTTATGGTCAATGGTTAACGAGGGTGTCATGTGGCCCGCACAACGACCAATCGTCTTTACTTTTCCTAAACTAATGTCAGGTACCTATTAAAGCTGGTAATTCAGAGGCACCCTAAAGATGCTGAAAGTAAAAATTCCAATTCCAGTCTTCACCAGGATTTGAACCCTGGACCCCAGGTTTGGAAGCCAAGCACTTTACCGCTCAGCCACCGCACCTCCTGAACTCATATAGCAGATACTTTTTTAAAGACTTTTAAAAAGAAAATTACCAATAATATTACAAATGACATACACAACAAAATGTGGTATATCAGAGCTGAATTAATATTTTTCAATTAAATATTGGCAACAACAAAAATATTGTAAATTTATTAACGAGCTCCTCATGTAAATAAACATTTCGGAAATCATAAGGAAATCTGTTCCTATTGTGTTCACAATGTTTAAAAAAAAATCTTTATGAGATTTCATGAGTTACTTTAATAAATATAAAACATTGTGCTAAGTCAAAGCAAATACTTACACTAATTTGATGAGATTCTATTACACCATTATGAGAATAACAGAGACATGGTCAAATCACTGTTTCTAGTTTTTTCTAGTCAAAAAAAAAAACCTGACTAGTTTTAGACTTCACTCTACAAAAATGCCAGAGATAGTGCAAGATTGTGTATTGTAAGGAAACACTGCACTATTATATGCAAATAATAAGTTTTTTTATGATCTGTTCATACACAGATTATACAACTAAACATTAGGACATTGATGAATAACGAATCCTAAATGGCTCTACTAAAACAAAAACATTATTTACCATGATATGATTCACAATGCTTCCTGGCATAGCATGACCAACAGAGAAGAAGATAAGACCACTCACATAATTGGTGGATGTTAGGATAGTTAATTTGGCTCTATCTTCCTGCAGATCAGGTTTGCTGAAATGTCAAATATAAATCATGAATGTCAGCTACATTCTTGTTTAGAAGTAACATTTCACTCAAAGCTTTTGATTGATGCCTCAACTTGGTTCCTTAAAGAGAGAAAAAAGGTTGCCCTATAGGGTTACCAAACCATGCCAATTGAGATTCAAGTCTCATGCACATGGTGGGAATGACATGGCTCATTAGTAGTACCTGTCCTAGTCATTAAAATTTTTTAGGAGTCCTTTTCCCATTGTTGCTCTCCCTTGGGATTGGGCTTGAAGTGTACAGAAACATCTATATTCCTGGGTTAAAGTGTACAGAAACATCTATATTCCTGGGTTAAAGTGTACAGAAACATCTATATTCCTGGGTTAAAGTGTACAGAAACATCTATATTCCTGGGTTAAAGTGTACAGAAACATCTATATTCCTGGGTTAAAGTGTACAGAAACATCTATATTCCTGAGTTAAAGTGTACAGAAACATCTGATCTATATTCCTGGGTTAAAGTGTATAGAAACATCTATATTCCTGAGTTAAAGTGTACAGAAACATTGATATTCCTGAGTTAAAGTGTACAGAAACATCTATATTCCTGGGTTAAAGTGTACAGAAACATCTATATTCCTGGGTTAAAGTGTACAGAAACATCTATATTCCTGAGTTAAAGTGTACAGAAACATCTATATTCCTGGGTTAAAGTGTACAGAAACATCTATATTCCTGAGTTAAAGTGTACAGAAACATCGATATTCCTGAGTTAAAGTGTACAGAAACATCTATATTCCTGGGTTAAAGTGTACAGAAACATCGATATTCCCATTATGGTGTTTTGCATCCAGCATCATAAAAGGAAATTTCATTTAATTACAGAGTTCTCTTACTTTGACTCTACATCAATGAGATTGGAGTCTGATGCACTAGGAAAAGCTCTGACAAACTTCCATGAGTTCAGGTTGACAACATCTGCATTAACTTGAGGAGATTTATCATGAGGAAAATATTTAACCTATTAAGAAACATAAAAATTTACTTTTAAAGTTAAATCCATTTTCTTTCTACCAAAACATTACTACATAAGCAATACAATTATATTCTTATCAAACAAGTTTTTGAAATAGGGTCACTCTCGTAGAATAAAAACTCTAAAGAAAAATCCATTGCCACTAGTGCTCTAACTGCTACAGAGCAGAAAATGGAACTTTAAAACTAATAGATATTAAAGAGCTCTTAATAATCAGATGCCTAATATATAATTATGCCTAAAATGTTCATCAAACCCTAACAGTCAGGCTACTAAATATAATCCCTCTTAAGAACTATCAGAATCTATATTAAACAGCTCTTAACTCTTTCTCTCCTAATCGACGATACCATCGTTGATTTTGACCTAATTAAATTAAATTAATGTTTACTTTTTTAAACATGACTTTGAATTATATAAAAAGAGCATGCATTTCCCTTTAATTCTATACCAAATACAACAGTTTCTGATAAAAAACCACAAAGCTATTGTAGCCCAATCATAACAGGGTAGTAAAATAATAAATAGTAAAATGAAGGATTCCTTCCAAAACGAGGAAAAATAATTACGGAGAGAAAGAGTTCATAAATCAACCATTCAGATCATCTTTTGAATGATGCATTAAAAGTTCATCAAACCCTCACAAAGTCAGGCTACTAAATACAATCATACACATATAAAAAAAAAACTCAACAACAACAGCAGGGAAATTGTTCAATAATGAATCCCAGTGCCTACTCCCATCAAGAAAATGAAACCACTAGCTAGCTGGACAACAATAGCGGCTAAAGCCAGCAGTAAGAAATACAACTTTGATTAGGAAGAGATATATATATAGAAAATGATTAAGGAGAACATAATGATGGTTCAACTATCACCCAAACTACAGGAAAGATGAAGCTTACTGGAAGCTATCACATTTTTTAATTCCAGATAAGGCACAGAAGAATTAGATATTTTCAAGATAATGCACATGTTGAGTGGCATTTGAGAATGCAATAATGTCTTTAAACTGGCACACTGCTATTTCATCATTATTAATATAGAGAACTGTCTCATCTGGAAACCATCACAAAGCTCATGTAAAAAAAAAAAGCACTGGTTATTTCAGCCCAATTATAATAGACGAAAGCTGAGTTGGTTTGGTCATATTGTAAGACATGACACACTGTCAAAGTCTTTCTCCAATCTACAGTAGAGGAAGCACATAGAAAGGGTCGTCCAAAGAAAATCTGGCTTGATAACGTAAAAGAATAGACAGGCCTCTTTAGTGATATCCTGCTAAGGACGACTGCTGACCGGGAAAAGTGGCGGATTTGGTTATGTGAGCTGTCAAAAGTCAAGGGATAGATGATGAATTATGATATTAGAATAAATCAAAAGAAGAAGAAAATTATTTTTGATTATTTACTGTTTTTTTAATGATTCTAATCCTAGATTGTCTTTAAAAAATTTTGTATCAAAATGTCAACATTTTCTTCAATGGTACCAAAGAAGACCACAGGAAAAAGACATGAAGAGAATTGACATCTCACTTCTACATTAAGCTTTGGAGATGTGAAAATCTATAAATTTACATTCTGAACTGAGAGTCTTGGGTTCCAATTTTAGTAAAGACAGGGATTTTAAATTGTAGGGATTTTAAATTGTAGGGATTTTAAATTGTAGGGATTTTTAATTTTTAGGAATTTTAGGATGCCCTGAATCCACCAAACTCTATAATCAGTACTTGACATTAGTTTGGGAGAGTAAAGGCAGTTGGTCGATGTGCAGGACACCTAGAAAAACATCAGCATATAACATTAAAACTATATAAAAAATCTGAAAAAGTATTGCATTCTAATTATATTTAAGCATTAGGATGAAATTCAGTTTTAAAACAATTCAAAATATAAACCCTTAGAAGCTTGTGTACACTGTCTATAAATTCCAAGGTCAGAAATGGGTACTTTACTTCATTTATCGTGATGTTAATCAATTGTCAAAGGAACTGATGTATGGATAAAAGAATGAAAGCTTTAGATTTTTAACCACATTGAGGACTAACAAATAGCAATTGTTCTATTGATTCTAGACAATGTGTATGCCAGAGTATTTTATAGACAATGGGAGCTTAACCCCATTGACACCCCTGGCCATGACAACCTTTGAAACCGGCAGCTTCTGCAACTGAGTTGGTGCCAAATGTAATGCGATGCGTTCCTTTGGATCATATCAGCAAGATCGAGAGAGGGATCATGACGCATGGGCCACCCATGACCCCTTTATCCAAGGCCCAGGAATGCGCCCCGGAGAGGAAACTCTGGTGCTGCTGCAAAGCGGCTAAAACAACACGGGAGACAACAGTATGCCAGAAATGGAAAAAAATATTAAATGGAAATGAGATTTGTACCAAACTTATAAGAAAAGTTTCAAGACGCTAAAAAAAAAAGAATCTCAATGCCTGTAATTGGTTATGATAAACAGAATCCCTAGATATAAGCATTTTTTATTTATTAATGGATTTACTTTTTGGTACCAAAGAAATTAAATTTGTAGACAATAATTAATCAATTATATATTAGTAAAGTTTTTCCCTTTCAGACCTTGCGATCTATGGGGCAGATTTTGTTAAGGTCATCTGTTTCTTTGGCCAAAGGTTAATGAGCAGGGTGTTATGTAGCCAGCATAACGACCAACCGCCTTTACTTTCACCGACTAAAGTCAGGTACCCATTAGAGTTAAGTGGACTCAGGGGCACCCTAAAAATCCTGAAATTCAAAATCCCAGTCTTCAACGTGATTCGAACCCAGGACCTCAGGTTCAGCGCTTAACCATTATACCACCACGCCCCCCGTATATATTAGTACAAAGATTCTATTATCACTTCACATTTGCTATGATCTCAAGTCCCTAGAATGGAATTTTACTTTTATCAATATAACATCAATAATGCTAACCTCAAGAGCTATGTTTTGTCCAGTTTGGTAAACAATGTCTTGAGATGTGTTAGTTGTCAAAAATGGTACAGTAATATTGTACAGAATGCTGTCTCCCTTGAAGGACGTCTCTGTATTAAACTCAATAGCTAACTCACTTGGGAAAAAAAATATATTTGTCATTTTAATTCTTGATTACCGGTATTCACAATTTTTTCATTTTTGTACAGAAAATAAATCTTAATGAAATAAAAAGGAATTTGTGTTGCACATTACAACAAAACGATTTTAAAAATCTGAAATAGTTATGCATTCTAATTATATTTTAGCATAATGATGAAATTAAAAAGAGTTTTTAAACAGTTCAAAATATAAGCTTTTTGAAGCGTGGATGCACAAATAATTTGATATTGAGATACTTCTTTTCTTTAAAGACATTCATGTGAGCAGAAGGAAATAATAAAGAATAAAGTTTTCCAGTTCTCAAAGTTGATATACAACAGAGGTATATGTCACCACAAAGCCACTTTACATATTCTTAAAAATGGAATATATTCATAACAGGTCAGTAAAATTTGAAATAGTTTCTAATTTCAATGTCTTGTCTGCAAATTTTTTTTTCCTAATGCACCTATTACAAACAGCCACCATAATTAAAATTTATAAATAGTGAGAAAAGATATTTTTATCTAATCACCTTTTATGTGTAACATATCTTGATTATGCAGCCTTGAAAAAAATTAATGAATTTACCTAAATGTTTCCATATTTAAAAACCTCAGAATTGGATAACTGTAGTAGTCAGTCAGGTTAAACAGAGCACTTGTTAGCTTTGTGTTGCCATCTATCTCCATGTCGTAAACTTAAAACACACACAAAAAAAAGCAAAGAAAAACTTTTAACACAATACATTTTTTAAAAAAGCTGTTACACAGTAGCATATAACACAAATCGGAGGTGCGGTGGATGAGTTTTTAAGCGCCTTGCTTCTGAACGTGGAGGTCCTGGGTTCAAAATCTCGAAGACTGGGATTTTGAATTTCAGGAATTTTAGGGCATCCCTGAGTCCACCCAACTCTAATGGGTATCTGACTTAAGTTGGGGAAAGTAAAGGTGATTTGCCTTTGTGCTGACCACATGACACCCTGCTTATTAACTGTTGGCCAAAGAAACAGATGAACTTAACATCATCAGCTCTATAGATATGAAAGAGAACTTTACTACATAACTCAAATAGAATTCCATAATCAGCTGCACAAAATAACTCTGATTATTAAACTGATATCTCACATGAATGCAGGTGCTGTGGGCAAACTGATGTATTTATTAACTCTTTCTCTCCCAATTTACGTTACCATTGTTGATTTGACCTCATTAAATTAATTTTTTATATTTTATAAACTTTACTTTATGTTATATAAAAAGAGTATGAAAATACTGCTCTGCTCCTGTACCCTATAAAACTGAATAAAGTTTAAAAAAAAAATAATTTTAAACTGTTGCAGAAAGACCTGACAATACTAAATTAACAATTGTTTTATAACTAATATGGGACAATGCTAAAGTAACGATTGTTTTATTATTAATATGTGACAATGCTAAATTAACACTTATTTTATAATTAATATCTGTCTAACTCAGAATGTGACTCATTTTATTAACAGAGGGTATTACACACCTTTGACAATAGGTTGGTATTGAAACCAAACCACTTTGACTTCATCAGCAATCAGTCTATAAGTTACTGAGAAGTTATATCCTCCAGTCACCTGTGTTCTTTGAATTGTCAAAATGTCAACAAATGGAGTCAGATCACTTTTAGCTTGACCACTTTGACCAGAAAGCTGGGGACAATAGAAAAATGTTAAGTTCGAATGTTATGTTCGAATGTTATGTTCCAATGTCTGTTAAATAAGGCATTTCTGCAACCATTTCTATCATTACTTTCACAAGTTTGGCCAGTTTTAACTTCATATGTAATAGACAAACAGCATGTCGAAAAATTTATATTATTTTTACTTCATTTCTTAAAATTTACAGACTTAAATTATTCACAAGTTTATGTACATCCATTCTTAATAATTAAAGATTTAAAAGTGTTAATTCATTGAATGTTCTGCTCATTCAGGAAAATCATCTCATAAATTTCTCAAACTTGGAAAGAAAATCCTGCAGTTGTTATTTTTGTTGTTGTTGCTGTTTTCTTCTGTAGCATCACTTATTTATTTTTGGTCTATTCAAAATGTTATTGTGACATACAAAAAGGTGCAGATGTCAACAACAACAAAAAAATCATTAACATTCTTTTCTTTTATGATAATGATTATTCAAAAATCAACACATTTTTTATTTGCTATTTATCTTATCTTATATAATACAGATGTTACTTCAAAAAAGAAGATGATTACGTCCTATGAGTCATGCATGTACTTTTAGTCTCTATTTATCAATAAGAACTGATCTTTATAATGACAAATGAATAACCAGGATTTTTAAAACAGTTCATGAAGACAACAAAACTATAAGATATTTGTTCAAGCCTCTTGATGAAGAACCAAAGATATTTTAAATTAACAGAAAATATGGGGAAAGACACATTCTTATAAAAACAGATTTTAAAAAATACCAATTTTACTTAAAGCTTTTACTATGCCCACCATGAATTATTTTTTTTTATTAATAACTTTTAAAAATGCCCAAATGACTTAAAAAGCTGTCACATTTAAATGCTATATAATATCTTAAATTTACATTTTCAATAGGGTAAAAAAAAATAAAAAAAGGACTCAGTGATTCTATGAGCATATGAGTTACTTAATGAATAGAATTTAAAGAGTATCAAATTTATGAAAAATCAAACTTATTTCTTTCAACAGGTCACAACAGAATGAGATTTCACATGTTCTGGAAGATGAAAATCTGATCTAGCAAAACATGCCCTTCTGAATAATGTCTAGAGAGAATGCTGACCATGTCATGTAAGGTACTCATTTCATTAAGAGGCTTGTATGAGACGGTGACCTTAGATCACCCTTAAAGCAGATAAACCATATGAAGAGCTAGTTATCTGAACCCCAAACGTTATAATAAGAAGGAAGAAGAACAACACTGAACCCAATAAGTGCTACCATGAAGACTAATGTTTAAAAAAAATATATATTCATAATGTTAATAAAATATTTTTTTTCCACAAGCAAACAATCAATGAATACCTCTAGTTTGAGTTTGGTAACATCACTAATCAGTTTATCTAGATTGCTGTCCAGAGCTATAAGACGCTGATGAATATCATCAACCTGTAATAATGAACAACTTTTTTAATGCTTATAAAAATAAATACTTACAATGTCAAAAAAAAAATTTTGACTGCATCAAATATATTTAAAAGTATATGGATTAGTGCGCACAATTGAAGGAAATAATGCATCTTAAATGTAAATATTATTTGAAAAGACTTGACAAAATTTTAAATTAACTGAAAATTTGTGTCAAAAATACACATTCTTATAAAAACAGATGAAAAAGTATCAATTTTACTTACAGCTTGTACTATGTCTACCTTGGTTTGGGTAGCAATAACAATTTGTATCAGAAAGTAAAAAACAGCTACTGATAGGTGACAGAGAACATTTTTATTCATTTTTGCCTCCGTGAATCTGTTAGCAATCAATTAAAAAATTGTACAAATTAATATAAATAGAAACAATGATGGCATATAATATTAAGTTGTTATTTTCTTTAATCATATTTCACATTGACCCTTCACCTTAGGTAGACAATTAGACACATAACATATTCTCAAATTGTTCTGTCCTTTTTTATTTTTTTAATCAAGTGTGAGATCCATCCATTGTTTGATCATTTCTGCCTATTGTATATTTTGCTAGTCTCTATCTCAGTCTGTAAAGTCTTAGGAAGTGGCCATATCTGTGACGATCACACTTGCCGGGGATTATATTATCAATCTTGACAATTCAATGAAATGAAGAAAGAAACATCTCTCTGTATTTTCTTAAAACTTCTTTAATGATACTTCTCCAACTTTTACATAAAATTAACTTCTCAATTCAATAACAACTTGACTTGATACTTCATACATAAAACTTAAATGATACATAAAACTTCACTTAGTAAAACTTCAACTAATAAAACTTTAACTAATGGACCCGCTAATATCACAAAACTTATTACTAATCGAGGACTGAGCGAGGACCATCGCTCTACAAGAACTACTACTATGCGAGGACCCCGTCTAACTTACTTTCCCCTAATTTATACTTTCTTTGATCGTACGTTCCAGAATCATGGAACCTTCTCAGATAATTATTTAGTAACTTTGACCTTCTAGAAGCTGATGTGTGCTATTTTTTCCCTTAACCTCTTTCTGTGATTGGATACCTAAAATTAACTTGTTTACGCTGGACACTTGCACTGGTTTGAACTCGCTTCTAGAAACTGGTCGAAATAGGTCACAGACTCGACTCGTGACAATATCATCAATTTTTAGATTTACTTTACATCTCATATCACTTGTCACTTAAGTTATTATACACAATTCAGCTGATGACTAGAGGGAGTGAAAACCTTTTATAAATCATCATTTCTCTCATCTCTGCCTGTGGTCCCCTCTGGAGCATAGGCCACCAACCAGCTTCCTCCAGGCATCTCGGTTCTCCAAACAAGACCTTACATTATAGAAGGCCTCAACACTGATCTGCGAAATCATAACCTGTGGGAAGTGGAGGCCAATAGGTCGTTGCCACGATTGGCATCTGCTTCCAAATCATGCGCCATGTAATGCTGGGCCGTCCCCTCTTCCTCTTTCTTTGGGGGTTCCAGGTTAGGGCTTGCCTTGTTAAGTTGGATGCAGGCTTGCAAAAGGTGAAACCTATCCATCTCTAAAGAATATCTACTTCAATGGGCTGCTGCTTTGTTCTTTGCCTCAGTTCTTCTTTTGAGATCTTATCTGTCCAGCAGATCATAAGAATGAATACCTGGATTTTTTTAAAGGGTGGTGATGGTGGTTCTCCAGGCTTAACAATGGTGTTAAAGAGCTTGATATTGGTGGTGATGCTTATTTCCCTAGATCTCCAGGTGTTCCTTAGCTGTTGTAAGGCTGCTCGAGCTTTACCAATGCGAGTTCTGGCATTTGCATCTGTTTCTCTATGGTTGTCTAGGACACTGCCGAGATAGGTGAAGCTTTCCACCTCTTCCAGTGTCTCATCTTGAAATGCAATGGGTGTGTTGTTGTACGTCTTTATCTTGAACACCTTGCTCTTCCCTCTGTTTATGGTAAGACTCATTCTATATGTGGGCTATCGTCGGCATTGATGCTTATCTTTTCCTGTATTTTGTGTGTGAGAAAGAAGAACCAGCAGGTCATCTGCAAAGTCAAGGTTGTCTAGCTGTTTCCACAGGCACATGCATTGTATACCATTCTGCTGCTGGTCTTTCTTATCTAGATCTAATCTATATATAGATCTAGTCAAAATCTATAACAATGCATCACTATGCTGACTATAGATCTAGTTTCTAGATAAGAAAGGCGATTTTTACATTTCTATGGTCATTTCAGGGGAAGCTACTCTAGTTTTATAAATTGTTCATGACATTCGCATTTTAATACACTAATTATTTATTATTATTCATGCAAAACTTCGGCACATTGGAGATCGATTTTGGTTTAGAAACGTGATCAACAGATCGAATTATCTGACCTTAATGTAATCAACCTATGGCTGTTACAAAAATATCTTTCAATCTAACAGACTCTTTTAAAAAGGCTTGAACACATGTTTATAATGCTTTTTTACAAAGTAAATATAAACGCTCTGTCTTATCTTATATAATACACACGTTACTTCAAAAAAGAAGATGATTACGTCCTACGCATCATGCATTTAGTCATGCATATTAACTAATGACTTAAATTCTGCCAAGTGGGAGTCCTGGCTAGGTCAGGCAACCCATTTAATTGCGCTAGGGAAGAAAGAGCAATTGTACAAATTTGTCTATTTGGTAGGATTTTATAGTTTAACACATTTGTTTCTCTCACTTCACATTTTTGAATCAAGTTGAAATTTTCTCGAAAACAAGACATTATTCAATTATTCACATAGACATAAATACATATAGACTGGCCGATAAAATAGTTTTATGAAACGAAATTTTATGACTTGCAATTTTGTGTACTTTATTATACAGCAGTGTAGTTTTGTTAATCTCTAAGACTGAAGATCATGAAACTTTTAAGAATTCGGAAATCCGACAACAATAGATATATTTTACATGTTTTAAAGTTACATGAAGTCATTTCCTTTTTCCAGTCTATATTTATTTATGTCTATGATTATTCATAAAAAAATCAGGTTAGTTAATCAATTAAATTAGTGGTAATAGTAGATTGAGTTTTGTATAGAAAAAGTGGGATATACATTGCAGTATTGAGAGAAGTCGCGTGATTGTGCGGCGTTATTATTTATATCAGCTTTGTTTTTTTGTTTTTTTAATTTTATATTTTTATATTTCGCTTTTTTTTCTATTGTCTAAATGCTGGTCTATCATGACAGTAATCTTTATTTCTTGTTAATTTATAATACAATAACATAAAGACATATGGTCTGTAAATAATTTCTTTTTCTGTTAAAATTGGACAGTATTAGTAAAGGAAATAATGCAAGCTTATATTTAATAATCCATGTATTCTTGCACATGAAAGATTTAGAATGTCAATTCACTGCTGCTATCCAGGAGACGTCACGAAACTTTGTCCCGCAATAAGAAAAAACAAATGTTCCTCTGCCTGACCTGAACAGATAGTATTTGTAAACACTGGGTTTCGGGATCTAAATTTTATTGTTTAGTTTGCCTACCAGTTTAAAGATGAAGTGTACTAAGTATATCATGTCACAATGCTAAACATATCATATGTGGGCAATTATTATAAACTCACATGTGCTACTACTTTTGCGTCGATGAATTCATGAAAAGGGTGTAGTCTTATACCTAAAAAAAAATAAAAAAATTGCTCGATATTGCTTGACCATGTTTGTCTTGTGTGTTATTGTAATTGAAATATAAAAACTAAATTTTTAGAAATCGAAGCAAAACAAAAAAAAAAACAGCAACAAAAAAAACAATGTTTAAAAAAAAAAAACAATAACTAATTAGAAAATTTCAATAGCCAGACTGTCAGCATTGGGCCCAGTTGATATCGTGATCGTCTTTCGTACTTTCACTTTTGTAAGATGATCTTTGAATGTGATGCCCAGAGTCCTTCTGTATTCCAAGACTAGGCTCTTCAGCGGTCAGAGTCCATAATTCTCTAGAAATGGACCGTTTGTCAACTGTCACAATGATAAGGTTTTGAAGTTGTTTTTTTTTTGTTTTTTTTTTTGACTTTATAAAACTTGAATGTTTTTTTTTTTTAAGCAAAATTCATTTTATTTCTTGTCCTATCTTATAAGTGACAGTCGCTACTTCAAAAGAGTTGATGAGTACGCCCTGCGACAGTCCAGAGCGCATACCACACGACAATGACACTAGGGAATGAGAAGGAGAACTTGTACGACTTTGGCCTGGCATATGCAAAATAAAATGTGCCTTTCTATTTGTGCCTTAGTACTTTATTGAGTTTTTTTTTTTGTTGTTGTTTTTTTATTTGTAAGTGATAATTTATGTTTAAAGTAGGCTATTATAAGTAGACTTAGGGAAAAAGAAAAAAAATGCTTTAAAAATAAGGGATTTGTGATATTTTAAAATATACTTTATGTGTAGAGTGTGGCCTTTTGGGGAATACCAAAAATAAAATACAAAGGTTTGATTGAAACATTGGGTTTTTCGCGAATAGCCATTGTCATAATGTAAATGAATTAAAAACCGTTCATAGTGAGCACCTATGAGGTAAAAGGAACCAGTGTACGAAATTCCATGCGGATCGTATGACAGTTTAAGGGATCTCGTGATCATTGAGTGTGTCAGTATTTGGTATTTTAAAAATATATAATTGATCGCTGTTTTACTTTTTAGAAATGCAGCATATTACGCCTAAAAATACGCTTAGATGTATTTATCATGAGCTTTCAAATTGTTAAAGACAATACATTTTGTTCTTATAAACTACGTCGGGAATAAAAGATTCTTCCTTCCCCAAAAATATTTGTGTTTGTGCATCTTAGGTAATAGGTCTATGCATAATTACGATCTTAAAAATATTAGTAACATAAACGAAAATAAAGCTATAGAGTGCATACTTACGTAAAGTTTATCACCTCTCAGAGTTAATTCTCCCAAGCATTCACAATTTAATATTCAAGAACCACGTTGAATGTCTCTAGCCTGTAGGCTGTATAAAGACTGACCCGGAGATTTAGAAAATGATCAACTGTGTGCCCCTAAACGATAGTGCTATGCTAAGATTAATGATGATAAATGTCTGATTTGAACAGTAGTAGACCTAAGAGTTCACTTCTATGTGAAAAATTTGAAAAACCTGGTGCCACAGTCACTTTTGTTCTCCTAATGTTATTGGATTTTTTTTTTTATTATTATTTTTTGGTTGGAGCAGAACTTTGTGTGTTTATGTGCACTTCCTGTTTATATTCATCTAACGTGAATCAGTGGCGTAGATAGGGATTTGGGAGTCCGGAGGGGGGGCTTGACCTTTTTAGGGGCCCCTGCATTTTAACATTCGACATCATGACATGAGATAATGGCGTAATATTTAATGTAAAAACAAACTTTGGATACTCATTTGGGGTCCCCCTAAAGAGGGGGCCCGTAGGGATTTTAATATTTGGACCCCCCCCCTCTCCCAGCCTAGCTACGCCACTGACGTGAATGTTGATATAAGAATAGACTGTTTGACCTACATATCTTTATCTCATTCCTCCGAATAGCTATGAATGTCCACTAATGATTAAAAGGTTAAGCAGCCAATAGGATGTTAAAGCGATTCGTCAACTATTTTAAAACTATTTTATGGCTGCCTTGTCGTGTGGTATGCGCTCTGGGCTGTCGTCTCGATGGTCCCGGGTTCGAATCCTGCCAGCCACCATTCACCATCCTCCTTTAGAGGTTTAGGTTAGGGTGTAATTTTCTTCAAAATCTGAAAGAATATCCAAACAATGTGAAACATTTTACAAACTATTTTCTCTCTTGGGCATTCTTTTTTACTCTCTCTTTCTCTCTCTCTCATTCTCTTTCTCTCTCTCTCTCTCTCTCATTCTCTATCAGCATGTCTAAATATATGTTTTCTTTTACACTTCGTTTTTTAAAATCTAATGCATAGGCTTTAACTAATGATATAGAAACTCAGCTGTTTTGGGTTTTTTTAAGTTAAATATTAATGAATTTTATCTCCGTTAAAAACAATAATAAAAAATTCAAAATATAAAATGCTTGTACAAGAATATGTTTGACGTATAATACTTTCCTTTAAACAAAACATAAGACATACAGGTTATTAATAGTTATCTAAAAATGAAAAAGCAAACTTAACAATCCACTAGGAATAATGATTTATGAACGTGAACAAGATTAACGATAAACCAACCAACTATCCAACCAACCAACCAAATAATCAACCATCCAACCAACCAATCAACCATCCAACCAACCAATCAACCAACCAACCCCCAACACGTTCCCTATATAGCACAGTATATCGGTCTTTCTTTATTGTATCCGTTACTTCAGTGTTTCCCAAAGTGGGGTAGGCGGACCCCCAGGGGTACGCCTAGAGTTTGTAGGGGGTACGCATTGCATATGGTTAACTATGCTGATTTTTTAAAAATATCCATTTAGTTTATAAGTTAGAATAAAATATCATAAGCTTTGATTCCTTTTTTTTAGCGGCCCTCAAAAGGAGAATAGACGCTATTAATTTTGTGTGGTCTGTCTGTCCGTCCGTCCGTCCGTTCTTCACGTTTAAATCTTGTAAACTAGAAAAGATATATAAAATCCGACATCATGATATTTCAGGGATTTCGAAATTCTGATGCAACGGCTACTTTTTTTTCTTTTCTGATAGCGAAAACTTTAATTTTAAAATCAACTATGCAAGCAGTTTTTTTTCATAAAAATACACCATTTTTACAACTATTCACTATTAATAGTAACAAACACGAGAGGCTATTTAGTAAGAAAGATAACTGTATACCATATTTTTAACACATTTATGCAAATGGTTTTAGTTTTTTTGTCAAAAATATTATTTGTTTTTCAGTTGTATTGTTAAGTAAGTTATGTTATATTAACTACTACAGTTAAAAAAAAAATGGTTACCTTTTTTGAAAGAGAAACAATCTATTTAATATGCATATAAGTGGAACATAATTAAAAAAAAACAAAACAAATTAATAAGTAGTTTTTCATATTAGCGCGTGAACTGCAGCTAATACTATTAGAGTAGACAGATAGACAGACAGAGACGCCAATGTTAAAAAGATTTTTAAACCAATCAAGCGATTTAGAAGAATTGCTTACTGCTAGAGAGTCCATTTTAAAACAAACATGCATCACTTCTGCACTTACAAAATATACTCCTTTAAATTTTTAGGACTAG
>NC_074719.1:6211641-6366641 GCF_947242115.1 Biomphalaria glabrata
ACTGAGAGATACTAGGTCCTTGGTGTGAAGCTCAAAACAGCAAGTAGGCTTATAACAAAACTGGTGTACCCTTATCATGCTGTGTATAATAGTAATTATAATAAGGCTTGAGGAATGCAATATTTCACGTGGATACGTAGCCCCACCTGTGACCTATTTATTTTTCCACATACAAGGCAAGCATAACCATTGTTCTCGGCAGCGGATTTTCTTTTGATCTCAAATGTGTATCCCGCGCCCTTTGTGAGCTGTCTCGTTCTGAACTTTTACACCTCTATTTATAAGCTGAACTACCGCAGACCACCTCGTAATCTCATCAAAGGCTATTCAGCCTACACAACCAAAACCATCCGCCCAATTTTACTCTTGATTACAAAGACCGCATCACAAACCAAGAGATCAGATGCAGGGTTACTGCAGCGATCGGACCCCATGATGACCTGCTAACTATTTTAAAAAAAAAGACGCAAGCTTAAAATCTATGGCCATATTATGGCCATATTACAAGGGGCTCGCAAAGACCTTCCTTTAGGGAACAGTACCGGGAAAAAGAAGAAGAGGCAGGCAGAGAAAGCGATGGAAGGACAACATAAAAGAATGGACAGGTCTGCCATTGAGAGATTTTCTAAACAAGGCAAAAGACAGGGAGGAGTGGAGAAAGACGGTCTACAAGTCTTGCTTGGTGCCCCAACGGTCCAACAGACTAGAATCGTATTCTATACCATCTAACTAGATCCAGTATTCTAAATACCAACTATCTAGATCCAGTATTCTATATACCATCTATCTAGATCCAGTATTCTAGTTTACACCACTGTCTTTTAATGTTGCCATGTCTGAATATGTATCACTATTATCACCAAACTAGAATTGTAATTATTGTATATAGTCTGATTAGATTTTTACAGGATATTGTCCATGGGGGGAGGATACTAAATTTGTTTTAAAAAAATCTATCATTCATTAGTTATTAAGTGGCCAAGTAATCACTTGGTCCCCAGCTTCATAAAGGAGGACTTGTCTTAGAAAAAAAAAACAATACTTTTTTATATTACTTGTTTCATAGAAAGTTATAATGGCTACGTCACCGAGCACAAGCGATTGCCCTGATCAAGATAACACGATATTCGTTGGTAAGTAGACCTATTACTGGTTGACATTAACTTACAATTAACAATTCCTGTTAAAAATCCTTTACAAAGGAAATTTAATTTTGGTTTTACATGTGAATAATCAAACTAACATAATATTATTATAGGCTATATTTATTTTATTTATTCATTGATGTTTTTAAGGTTATGTCAGATATGAATATTATAAACAGCTTAATCTTAATTATCAATTATTTTTTAGGATTGTCAAAACAGACAACAAATAATGGAGAAAATTATATTTTCGGTAAGTGTTCTACAAGATAGATTGTATTGTCTAATAGTAACAGTTCATAATGTGTATGTCTCGGTGTTTTAAAGTACCCTTTCAGATCTTTGCGATTTATATAGCAGATGAAGTATAGCTCACTTGACGGTTAAGGAGGGTATCTAGTGGCTAGCACAACGACCAGCATCTTAACAAAACACGAAATTCAAAATCCAAATCTTCACCGAGATTCGAACACAAGATTTTGGGTTCGGGAGACAAGTGCTTTGTTACTCGACCACTTCGCCCCATGTCTCTGTGTTGTTACTGAAGTTATAGAAAATTAATTTTAATGCGTTTTTTTTTTTAGATAAAATAATCTCGTGGACAATAGTCTAAGTCTTATTCTTTCAAGCATAATGTTTGATTGTAGTGGTGCCACGTTTCTCCCTCAAAAGCTACGGTCTGCGGGCTTTTTCAGTGCATGGACCAAAGGTCTGGAACTCACTCCCCATTGATCTCAGACAGACAACATGCTACACTACATTCAAGATGAACATTAAGACTTACCTGTTTATCATTTTTGTTTATATTACTTCGTCATTTTAGCTAAAATGTTTGTCAAATGTTTGTCAAATGTTTGTAAAATGTTTCGGATGTTCCTTCAGAGTTGAAGATAGTTTACTTCCTAGTCCAAACCTCCCGCAGGACGACGGGGGATGGGAGCGGGCTGGGTTTGAATCCTCGACCTTCGATAAATCCGAACGACAGTCCAGCGCTCAAACCGCACGACCAGGCAGCCATCCTGTTTATGTTTGTAATGTTATCACAGCGCCTTCAGCCTACATTTTGTTTGTTAACAGCGCTCTGTAAACACAATTATTATTATAATACTTTACTATTATTATGTTAGAAATGAACGAGTAGTCATTCTCTGGCGCTGCCAGGGTCGAGTTTCGCTAAAGAGAAACAAAATTCATCGTAGTCCCTTTAACAGTTTCCACTGAGGAATTTTCTGGTGATGTGGCAGGTCTGCAGCAGTACCGCCCTCTGACAGGCAACGAAGATGTTCCTAGGAATGTTAAGGGCCTTGAAGGTGTCTGTGAGGTCAGTTGTTATTATCCCCTCGGTTGATATAACAATGGGGTATATTGTTATTTTGGACAATTTCCATAGACGCTTAATCTCCAAGCCTAGCTTCCCATATTTTCTTTGTTTTTCTATCTCAGTTTTTCTTAAATTATGAGACAGTGGTACGGCCACGGCGATATTATTATTATTATTATTATATATTTAAATTATCTTTATTTCTATGATCATCCTTATATTTTCCTGATTATAGGCGAGTCTGAAACTGAGCTTCTAGAAGGCGAAGAGGCTGACTGTAACAGACAATTAAAAGCTTGCAGAAAGAATCCTGGTCATACTGAATTCATACCGCTAAACTCATTTACGATTCATCATTTACCAACAGACCTCCAAGACAAGCTCTTGTTTAATTTTATCAAAGTTACTGCCGAGCTTACAGTAAAAATAAACTCACGTTTTGTAAGTCCCAAAAGACCTGAATTCTGGTATAAAACAAACATTCCGTATCCGTTCTATAGAAGGAGAGGCAAGGCGCTGCTTAGAGTTGGCACCGGTAGGGTTTGGAATGTAAGGGAGAGGTCTGGAGAAAATAAAGATGGCAAAAGAAAGACATGCCCTTGTCAGAACTGTCAATCCTCAGATACACCTAGCACCGTATGGTGGAACTTGGGAATCCTTACCGCTGCGCATGTAGTGTTTGATGACACCGAGGCAAAGCACTCAACGTGTAAATTGTTTTACGACATAGAAAGTAGTCCAGAGGTCATAGTGCAAGGTCTAGGAATTTTCGACACAGATGTGAAAGGGGATATTACCGAGTTCGTGTGTGTCACCTGTGACCGAGCAGTAGCCAAAAGGCTTGGTGACATGGTTGATTTCTTTGAGAAGGTGTGGGATATAGTGTTTGAAAAATATAAGAGCTCAAGCGATGTGAATAATCTGACGTTCATTGTATCACATCCCCATGGGGGACCAAAGCAAGTTAGTCTTGGCCAGTGGGTGGAGAAACACCAAGAAGGTGAAAGCCAGGACTATAAGTTCACCTACACAACCTGTACATGCCCAGGCAGCAGTGGTGCACCAGCAGTCACCGTTGGATTCAGCTGGTTTACGCAGCAGTTTCACAGTGGCTCATTAAACAACGGATTCAATAGCAGTACAGTCAGTTCTGTTTGGAAATGTTGAGGACTTATTCTAGTAGGCCTATGTGAATATAATTTTGTTTAAAAAACGAAATTTCTTTTTTTTTTTTTAAGGGACAGTTCTCCTTCCCTTTTGTGACTTGTGAACACAGCAAAGATTTCAAAACAATTTTCTGGGTTATTAACAATGCTTGTCTATCTTATCTTATCTTATCTTATCTTATTAAATACAGAAGACTTTCGGTCAGACGACTAACCATGCGAATAAAACGCAGCATGGTTATGCAACCTTAGCTAAAAATTAAAAAAAAGTAAATAATATATGAAATACGGTAACATTTTAACATTCCATTATGCTATCGAAATCTTGGAGTCACTCTGCGGTCTCGTCTCCGGCGATCAATATAGTTGTCCTCGCAAAAGTCATACAAATTACTAATAATCCGGTACTTTTATACACATCATATATAAGTCCGCGCTATTTTGTCTTGCGCTTTTTAATCGGGAAATTTCGCGCTATTTTGTCGGCGCTATTTTGTCGGCGCTATTTTGTTCGCGCTATTTTGTCGGCGCTATTTTGTTCGCGCTATTTTGTCGGCGCTATTTTGTTCGCGCTATTTTGTCGGCGCTATTTTGTCGGCACTATTTTGTCGGCGCTATTTTGTCGGCGCTATTTTGTTCGCGCTATTTTGTCGGCGCTATTTTGTCCGCGCTATTTAGTCGGCGCTATTTAGTCGGCGCTATTTTGACGGTTCACCATGAAATACATTCTAAAAAAATGAATAGAAATAATGAAACATCTTTTATTAATAAAGCTAATTGGCGAAGGCCTACTGTAATGAGGTGTGTATGTGTTTCCTTGGTTTTATAGAAAGGGAGTATTTATTGTTAGTTTTAGAGAAAGAGCATTAATTTAATATTTGTCTTGTAAAATAATGAAAGATAACCAGCGCTGTCGTAAGCTGTGTTAAGTACGAGAGACGACTCCAGGATGCCAGAGTGTTAGGGCGTGTTTAGATCTTTAGATTTTGTTCAAATATCAGTTTATTTCCTCTCAAGTTTAATTTGACTATACTGTAAAAAAAATACAAGTTCTATTTAGTTTTGCTAACAAAGAAGTAATTTAAGTTATTTTAATTTTATATAATTTAAAATATAATACGCCTCCAGCGGTTTAGTTGTCTACCAGCAGTTTGGTGCTACAGGCCATCGACGTCATCTAGACGTGCTATATTTTATTTTATATGCTTGTTTTGTTGCAGTGCTGCTTTGATCAATGTTTTGAATTTTTGAAAACTGGCTCATAGACTTCTATGATATACATTGTGTAGATACTTAACGATATATTGATTATATTTTATATCCTTGCTATTATTACCTAGGTAGTAAGTAAAGTTCCCCTTTCAGACCTTGTGATGTAAAGGTCATCTGTTTCTGTGGCCTACGGTTAACAAGGGTGTCATGTGGCCAGCACACTTTACTTTTCCCTAACTAATGTCATTAAGAGCTGGGTGGACTCAGTGGCGCCCGAAGATCCGGAAATTTAAAAATTCCAGTCTTCACCAGGATTCGGTAGCCAGGCGCTTTACCGCTCAGCCACCGCGGCTCCTATTACCTAGGTGATTGCCTTCTAAACCTAGATGTTGTTTTAGGCAAGTGATGGTTGATTGCTTCTTGCTCAGCGTGAAGGCTAATAGACTGTCGGCACAGCATTCTTAACTTTACGTAAGAAATGCATTCACTTTATAGAGTGGGGGAGTTCCCCTCATCAATGTCACCAAGATATCTTGAAGCTCTTTAAATTTGGGCAGGGGTCGGCAACCTTTTGAGTCGAAAGAGCCGCAGCTTCAGACCCAAAGAGCCGCATGTGGCTCGCGAGCCGCAGGTTGCCGACCCCGGGGTTAGGGCACAATCAGAAAGTACTGAGTAGACTGGGGAAAAAAAAGAAAGTAAAATAAAAAAATAAAAAAAAAAGAACTTCTTTTTAGAAACAATCAATCATGCCATTAATTTTGAGCACAACTAGATTAACAACAATAAATTTGTGCGATTGGGAGAATTATTGTTTTTGTTTAACGCAACTCTTATCCATATAGCTTGTTTAGTACTCTATGGTTCAAACTATTTGGGGGAAAGGGGGGTGGAAGTATCTGGAAGAAAGTTTCTGTGCGGCCTATTTAAAATAATTTTTTTTTAGAAAGTTGTTCAAGTCGTATTTCGAACATGAGCCTCCACGATGGAAGGCCGACTTGTTAGCCACTGAGCTAGCCAAGTACTTAATAAAACTAGGTTTTATAGTCGGATTTCGAACATGAGCCTCCACGATGGAAGGCCGACTTGTTAGCCACTGAGCTAGCCAAGTACTTAATAAAACTAGGTTTTATAGTCGGATTTCGAACATGAGCCTCCACGATGGAAGGCCGACTTGTTAGCCACTGAGCTAGCCAAGTACTTAATAAAACTAGGTTTTATAGTCGGATTTCAAACTTGAGCCTCCACGATGGAAGGCCGACTTGTTAGCCACTGAGCTAGCCAAGTACTTAATAAAACTAGGTTTTATAGTCGGATTTCGAACATGAGCCTCCACGATGGAAGGCCGACTTGTTAGCCACTGAGCTAGCCAAGTACTTAATAAAACTAGGTTTTATAGTCGGATTTCGAACATGAGCCTCCACGATGGAAGGCCGACTTGTTAGCCACTGAGCTAGCCAAGTACTTAATAAAACTAGGTTTTATAGTCGGATTTCGAACATGAGCCTCCACGATGGAAGGCCGACTTGTTAGCCACTGAGCTAGCCAAGTACTTAATAAAACTAGGTTTTATAGTCGGATTTCAAACTTGAGCCTCCACGATGGAAGGCCGACTTGTTAGCCACTGAGCTAGCCAAGTACTTAATAAAACTAGGTTTTATAGTCGGATTTCGAACATGAGCCTCCACGATGGAAGGCCGACTTGTTAGCCACTGAGCTAGCCAAGTACTTAATAAAACTAGGTTTTATAGTCGGATTTCGAACATGAGCCTCCACGATGGAAGGCCGACTTGTTAGCCACTGAGCTAGCCAAGTACTTAATAAAACTAGGTTTTATAGTCGGATTTCAAACTTGAGCCTCCACGATGGAAGGCCGACTTGTTAGCCACTGAGCTAGCCAAGTACTTAATAAAACTAGGTTTTATAGTCGGATTTCGAACTTGAGCCTCCACGATGGAAGGCCGACTTGTTAGCCACTGAGCTAGCCAAGTACTTAATAAACTAGGTTTTATAGTCGGATTTCGAACTTGAGCCTCCACGATGGAAGGCCGACTTGTTAGCCGCTGAGCTAGCCAAGTACTTAATAAAACTAGGTTTTATAGTCGGATTTCGAACATGAGCCTCCACGATGGAAGGCCGACTTGTTAGCCACTGAGCTAGCCAAGTACTTAATAAAACTAGGTTTTATAGTCGGATTTCAAACTTGAGCCTCCACGATGGAAGGCCGACTTGTTAGCCACTGAGCTAGCCAAGTACTTAATAAAACTAGGTTTTATAGTCGGATTTCGAACATGAGCCTCCACGATGGAAGGCCGACTTGTTAGCCACTGAGCTAGCCAAGTACTTAATAAAACTAGGTTTTATAGTCGGATTTCGAACATGAGCCTCCACGATGGAAGGCCGACTTGTTAGCCACTGAGCTAGCCAAGTACTTAATAAAACTAGGTTTTATAGTCGGATTTCGAACATGAGCCTCCACGATGGAAGGCCGACTTGTTAGCCACTGAGCTAGCCAAGTACTTAATAAAACTAGGTTTTATAGTCGGATTTCAAACTTGAGCCTCCACGATGGAAGGCCGACTTGTTAGCCACTGAGCTAGCCAAGTACTTAATAAAACTAGGTTTTATAGTCGGATTTCGAACATGAGCCTCCACGATGGAAGGCCGACTTGTTAGCCACTGAGCTAGCCAAGTACTTAATAAAACTAGGTTTTATAGTCGGATTTCGAACATGAGCCTCCACGATGGAAGGCCGACTTGTTAGCCACTGAGCTAGCCAAGTACTTAATAAAACTAGGTTTTATAGTCGGATTTCAAACTTGAGCCTCCACGATGGAAGGCCGACTTGTTAGCCACTGAGCTAGCCAAGTACTTAATAAAACTAGGTTTTATAGTCGGATTTCGAACTTGAGCCTCCACGATGGAAGGCCGACTTGTTAGCCACTGAGCTAGCCAAGTACTTAATAAACTAGGTTTTATAGTCGGATTTCGAACTTGAGCCTCCACGATGGAAGGCCGACTTGTTAGCCGCTGAGCTAGCCAAGTACTTAATAAAACTAGGTTTTATAGTCGGATTTCAAACTTGAGCCTCCACGATGGAAGGCCGACTTGTTAGCCACTGAGCTAGCCAAGTACTTAATAAACTAGGTTTTATAGTCGGATTTCAAACATGAGCCTCCACGATGGAAGGCCGACTTGTTAGCCACTGAGCTAGCCAAGTACTTAATAAACTAGGTTTTATAGTCGGATTTCGAACTTGAGCCTCCACGATGGAAGGCCGACTTGTTAGCCACTGAGCTAGCCAAGTACTTAATAAAACTAGGTTTTATAGTCGGATTTCGAACTTGAGCCTCCACGATGGAAGGCCGACTTGTTAGCCACTGAGCTAGCCAAGTACTTAATAAAACTAGGTTTTATAGTCGGATTTCGAACTTGAGCCTCCACGATGGAAGGCGGACTTGTTAGCCGCTGAGCTAGCCAAGTACTTAATAAAACTAGGTTTTATAGTCGGATTTCGAACTTGAGCCTCCACGATGGAAGGCCGACTTGTTAGCCACTGAGCTAGCCAAGTACTTAATAAAACTAGGTTTTATAGTCGGATTTCGAACTTGAGCCTCCACGATGGAAGGCCGACTTGTTAGCCACTGAGCTAGCCAAGTACTTAATAAAACTAGGTTTTATAGTCGGATTTCGAACTTGAGCCTCCACGATGGAAGGCCGACTTGTTAGCCACTGAGCTAGCCAAGTACTTAATAAAACTAGGTTTTATAGTCGGATTTCGAACTTGAGCCTCCACGATGGAAGGCCGACTTGTTAGCCACTGAGCTAGCCAAGTACTTAATAAAACTAGGTTTTATAGTCGGATTTCAAACTTGAGCCTCCACGATGGAAGGCCGACTTGTTAGCCACTGAGCTAGCCAAGTACTTAATAAACTAGGTTTTATAGTCGGATTTCGAACATGAGCCTCCACGATGGAAGGCCGACTTGTTAGCCACTGAGCTAGCCAAGTACTTAATAAACTAGGTTTTATAGTCGGATTTCGAACATGAGCCTCCACGATGGAAGGCCGACTTGTTAGCCACTGAGCTAGCCAAGTACTTAATAAAACTAGGTTTTATAGTCGGATTTCGAACTTGAGCCTCCACGATGGAAGGCCGACTTGTTAGCCACTGAGCTAGCCAAGTACTTAATAAAACTAGGTTTTATAGTCGGATTTCAAACATGAGCCTCCACGATGGAAGGCCGACTTTTTAGCCACTGAGCTAGCCAAGTACTTAATAAAACTAGGTTTTATAGTCAATTGGTAGCTAAATAATTTTTGCTAACGACCGAATTTTCTACACAAGGCTTATCTCCCCATAGCTTAGCACATTTCTATATATTAAAAAACGCAATTATTAATTACGACTAATAGAGTCACTTATTTTCTTTTTCATTGTTGACATCGACAATGATTAGTTGTACAAAGTTTCAACTTGTACCGAGAATAACATGTACAAAGATTCTACCCAGACAAATAGAATTGATAAAACTTTTGTGTAAAAAAAAAAAAAAACAGTTTAAAAAAATTATTCTCGAGATTCACTTCAGCTGATTACCTACTTACCTAAAGCTCTTGTCATTATCAGAAATAAGGAAATGCATTATGTGCATGGGCGGACTGGCTATATGGGCATTCGGGCAAATGCCCGGTGGGCCGGAACCCAATTGGGCCGGTAGGGGCAGTGAAAGGGAAGCATGAATGCCGCCAAGACTCGTATTGAATAGTAAAAAGATTATATAATATTCTTTTATTAAAAAAAACAAAACAATCAGAGCGTCATGATTGTCTAAGCGTATTAAAGTGTATTTGGGCTACTAATAGCAAGATGGGGGCGTCTTCAATCTACTATGGAAAGCAAAGTCTCTGTTACACTTTGAAAAGTTTTGTCCTACAATGTGGTCATCAAGAAAGGATGCTCTAACAAAAATGAGATTCAGTTATTTTGATGTGCTCAAGATGCTCTACTCCCCAAAAGAAAAAGAAGATCATGAAGCTGCAACTCTTAGAGTGAAATTAGAAACTATTCAATACCGTATTTGTCAGATTATCGAACTTAGCATAATGATTTTGAGGAGATGTATACTTCGATTTCCCTCATATGGCACGTTGGGGGCCGGATTGCATAGAAATGCCCGGGCCGGTTTTGACACCCAGTCAGCCCCTGGTTATGTGATTAATAAAAAGTAAAATCCTTTCACTTCAGTCCTTCCCCATCCCGCCCCCACCAAAACAAAAAGGTGATGTGGCAAGCCAAATTAGAATTATATTATTATTGCAAAAAAAAATGAATTTGGATTTTTTATTTTCTTATTTGTTTTGATATCACCATCTTTTGTGTTAGTTTGTTGAATTACCAGAGTCCCACCTTTTTCTTATAAAAAAGTTATCGGGAAGTCCCGCTCTGTAATGTTTGGGGATTACCCTGCGTGGGAGACCAAAATAGAAACTACGTGTCAATCGATATAGAAATGGGACAGAATTGATGCCCATCCCTCCCAGGATCACTCCTCTTAAAACAGCGTCTATTGATTGTATGAAAGTAAATTTTTCCTTTCAGACCTTGAGATCTATAGGGCAGATGATGTAAAGGTCATCTGTTTCTGTGGCCTACGGTTAATAAGGGTGTCATGTGATACCAACCGCCTTTACTTTCCCCCATCTAATGTCGGGTACCCATTAGAGCTGGATGTACTCAGGGGCGCCTTAAGATGCAGAGATTAAAAATGCCCGTCTTCACCAGGATGCGAACCCAGGACCCTGCGGTTCGGAAGCCAAGCGCTTAAACAGTCAGCCACCGCGCCTATAATTGTTTGAAACTTCTCAAAATTAATTTAGTTATCATTCTTCAAATTAAATATGAAGAAAAAAAAAAAAGAAAAGCTAAGCCAACCATTAATTACACGACAACTCTTAATTGTTCATTTATTCAAGCATTTACCGATGTCGGATTTTGGTAGGATGAGGCCCTAAGACTTTTTGTGGAAGCCTGTAAATATGCTTCTATATAAATGCAATTTTAATAATATGTAAATATATTACTAAATCTCAAAGCTTGTTCTATCTGTGTGACAAAAAAAAATGAGTTAATTTTGTAAATTTAATCTCAGTTCCCTTATTAAAATTAGAAAATACATTCTCAAATAAATATGAACAAGAGTGTAAACCATTTCTGAGCCTTATTTTATTTCGATAAGATCAAAAAGAACCACACAATAGCATATGTACAACCCATAATTCTTTACTTAAAACAGTTTAATAAATAAGGTTTTGATAACTCTTTAATGCTTTAAGTTGTTTCTTTTGATTTCCACTTTCTTGTGTATTGAACACCACATTAAAAAAGACACAACCAAAAAAGAAAGAAACATATTCTTTCGAATGTTTATTTTCAGCTAAACATCAAACGAAGTCATTAGTTTGTTAAAAAAATTAACAGTTTGTTTCCGCAAAGTACATTGGTAGATAATAGAAAAGATTATAGTTATTATAGCTTTTATATAGCACTACCTTCATGCTTATAGCATGCTCAGAGCGCTGTGGTCCAATCTCATTTGTGGACCAGTGGTGAGGGGAGGGGGGGGGGAGGGTATCTGGGAAACTCTGCTCGAGTCGGGTGTCGAACCCCTACATAGGTAGCCAACCCAAGCTTAAGCGTACTTGGCCTCTCGACCACGTTTATCAGTGGACTTGAAATAATTTTGAAAAGATAGAATTCCTTTAGCTTTGTAGTAGAAGAGGAATACGTAGATGGCATGTCGCGGTTTTAATACTAAGTCCACTAATTGGAAACAGGATCACAATGGAGCCCCAGGATGACCTGTTGAAAACTCAAACTTTATGGTTACATCACAAGGTCAAAGGTCCTTAGGACTCGCAAAGACCTTCCTTCGGGGAACAGTAGCAGGAAAAAGATAAAGAGGCAGACAGAGAAATCTATGGGAAGACAGCAAAGAATGGACGGGCCTGTTATTGAAAGAGATTCCATTCAAGGCAAAAGGCAGAGAGGAATGGAGAAAGATTGTCAACAGATCATGTGTGTTGCCCCAGCGGCTTAAAAAACTTAGGAATAGGTGAAGGTGAAATGATATACACTTAAAGTAAGAATGCAAGTTCTTATTAGAAACCTTATGAAGATCTTCTACTCAGTTACGTTAGATATTAAATTATTATCTTGGGTCTTTTTAAATATTTACAACTTACTTATAAACAAAATAAAATTATATTATATTGCACCGCAGTCAACATACAAAAATTTGAAGACTAAAAATTATAGTTTTTTGTAATACTTATTATAATAGTACCAATAGAGCATGGAATGGATTGCCTGAATCAACCAAGAAAACCAACGACGCAGCAGAGTTTAATTAAGTAACTGATTAACAGGCATGACTAGCTAGACGCCTAGAACATCCAGCACTGGCATTATGTATAAATCAGGGGTTACTTTGTATTCCTTACTCCTGAGTCTTAAAAATGGTAATAAAAATGTTTCTAGCTGTTTAGAATGATTAACTCTTTCTCTCCGTAATTATTTTTCCACATTTTGAAGGAATTCTTCATTTGGCTCATTACTATTTCACTACTCTATTATGATTGGGCTTCAATAGCTTTGTTGTTTGTTATCAGAAAATGTTGTATCTGGTATAGAATTAAAGGGAAATGCATACTCTTTTTATATAATTCAAAGTCAAGTTTTAAAAAAGTAAACATTAATTTAATTTAATGAGGTAAAAATCAACGATGGTATCGTCGATTAGGAGAGAAAGAGTTAATTCGCGTTTATTAGTAAAGAAACATGACATACAGTGAATTGTTTACACGTAGATAAAGTGCGATAGAGACAGAAGTCAAAGGAACTATACTGGTGCAAAATAAAGTCTATTCATTTCATACTTTAATCAAATATATATAGGCCTACAAGCAAATGTTTTTATTTGAAAAAATGGATTTAGGTCGATTAGCTATTTTTATAGCTCCATTCAAACTATTTTTTACATTCACGCATTCCGAATTCGTTTTACTTATAACATTATTATTTCGTTTAATTGTTTACAAAACACTCTCGGTGACTACATCGACAGTGATACGCAAATTAAGACCCGCGGGCCGCGGGTACAAATATATGGCTAGTACAAATATAAATACAAAAGTAATGTGCAATGCTGTGCAGTTCTATAAGTTATTTAGCAACACATTGAAACAGTCAAAATAAAAACGAATCAAATGAATAGGGCACCACAAATGAATCATAAATGCTAAAATTGATATCCCATAAAGCTTGGGACAGATATATACAATGCATTTTCAAAACCAAAATCAATAAGTAATTATAGATCTATATTCTTCCAAATCATTATCTGCAACCAGTCGCTATTGCAAGTGTATACAAAAGTTACATCAATATGCTCTTCTTTAAAAAAAAAAAACAACAATGTTTCACTTGTCTGCTTTAGGATATAGTCCAGTGCTGCTGTAATTAAGCCCAGTAGACAAAGTCCCACTGTGTACCAGACAGTAAAATCTGGCACTGTACACTTTGGCGCCACTGCTTCCTGGACACGTACATGTTGTGTAGGTCAACTTGCTCTTGACATAATCTCCACACTCTTCACCTTTATAATGATCAGTCCAGTCACCGAGACTGACCTGTTTGGGGCAACCGTGTGGATGGGATACGATGAAAGTAAAATGAGATTTCTCCTCGTTTTTGTCTTCGATCTTCTTCAGCAGACGATAATAATTTTCCGACATCCTGAATAGTTTATCGCCCATGGTAGCATCGCACGTGTTGTAAATCAAACTACAGCTGTCTCGCTCTATGTTACTGATGTTGTTTGTAAGAATGCGTAGGTTTGCAAGAATAACACTTGGGCTGTTTTGTTCGTCGAAAAATAATCTACAGATCGTGTGGCTAGCCTCGTTTTCATCGAAAACCACATGCGTGGCTGTGGTCACTTCAATCTCCCACCATGTATTGTTCTTCTCACCAGAAGGTTTGCATTTAAGACATGGACATGTTTTGTAAAGCGTGCGATAATCTTGTAAGCATAAATTTTTACTTCTGTTTAAGGCATCAAGACCTTGACCTTCGATGTACTTTATCGCGCGGACACTTCCGGTTCCTGTTCTCATAATTTGACAATTAGACATGTTGTAAAACGGATAGGGAACAGTGGTACCTGGCCAATACTGTGGTCGGTTTTGGCTTATCATTTTAACGTCGATCCTAACGGTCAGGTCAGCCACAGATTGGACGAGATTGTACACATCAGGATCTTGTTGATCTTGAGGCAAATGTTGCATGCTAAATGAACGTATTGGTATGAAGCCACCGTGATCGGGATTCTTGGGACACGCAGCATAGTGCCTGTGTAAGGAGGCTTCATCTCCGCCCCTGGAGACTTCCGTTTCATGTTCACCTGCACAACTCAACCAAGAAGGATTAATACAAAGAATATGGATTAACATGCAGTCGAACCGGTTAATCGGACCAAATCCTTAAGTACCGAAACCAATTCTGCTACAGGACATGTATAGAAAGGTACAACGGACATACATGTATTGAAAAAGTAAAAAAAAAATAGTAGTTTCCCTTTTAGACCATGCAGTCTATTGAGGAGATGATGGAAAGGTGTTCTGTTTCTGTTAACGAGAGTACAACGAACAACTGTATTTACTTTTTTCCCAAGTTACGTCAGGTACCCATTAGAGTTGTGTTGACTCAGATGCACCCTCAAGATCCCGAATTAAAATTCACAGACTTCACCAGGATTCGAACCCGAGACTTCCTGGTTTGGTAGCCAAGTGATTCACCACGCAACCACCGCGCCTCCGTGTGACATCTTGCAGGACCAAAAAAAAAACGGTAACCAAGGACGTCTAGGCAACGAGACCTTCAGTTCTGAAAAACAAACGTGAAAGACAAACAAAAGTTGTTCAGGCCAAAATAATGGCAACTCGATGTGGTCCGATTAACCGTAGTCAACTTGTCGTTTATTTGATTGTCACCCCTAGTGTTTGTTTACATTTGTTAGACCTTATTTCGTGTTGTGATCTCTAAAATGTATGTATTACATGTTTCGGATGTTCCTTCAGAGTTGAGGATAATTACTTCCTAGTCCAAACCTCCCGCAGGATACGGGGGATGGGAGCGGGCAGGGTTTGAACCCTGGACCATAGATAAATCTGAACGACAGTCCAGCGCGCAAACCGCACGACCAGGCAGCCATCCCACCCATATCTACTATATGTGTAGTTGTTTGTCATTCAGTGTAATAAAGCTTTGAATGTAACATGGTTTTGTTATGGTTGAAGTACAACACAACTATTATTAGAAGAGTACCTATTCGATATTATGAATTCAATGGTTTATTATACTTTATCCAATGCAATTTGAAATGTATTTCTCTTTTACGAAATAGATATAACATAATATCCACATGTTCAACATCTTAGGCACTATTTCGCTACAAATAATTATAAATTGTAATAGCTTTTGTTGTAATGTATTAATCAATAATAAAATAAACTAGTCGACCGGCGGCATAGCATAAACCGCTATTTTGCATGGCCGGCCTTAGGTGACCGCAGTCGGCTCCGCACTTATGCGACCGCAGTGGGCCCCGCACTTTCATAGGGCCCGCGCTAATTCAGGGGTATAAATTATTAAATTAAACCATTGTATAACTTATAACAGATTTCCCGCGGCCTCCTGTCGATTTACCAGCAGCTCCTGGAAATATCTGGAAATTATTAAAATCTTTAGAAAACTCATAAAAATCTCCTAAAATATATAGACAAAATTGTCTTTTTATATAGTCAACCCACGGCGTAAGATATGCCGCTATTTTGCAGGGCCGGCCATAGGCCACAGCAACTTATCCGACCGCAGTGGGCCATACATTTTCATAGGACCCACACTAATTCTCTGTGTAAATTATTAAAGTAAACCATTTTATAACTTATAACAGATTTCTCGCGGCTGCCTGATTTACCAAAATATATGAAAAAGTCACGGAAATCTCCGGAAATTACTCAGTAAACACAACTCTGCCCGAGTCGGGTGTCGAAGCCCCCCCCCCCTCCCTCCCTCCCTCCCTCCCTTTATAGGTAACCAAGTCAAGCCAAGTTCAAGCGTACTTAACCTCTCGACCACGCTAGTTATATAAAATATTAAGCTAACAATATTATTAAAAATTTTTTTTTAAATTTTGTAATATTGTTTTCCCGTATTCGGCTTTAGGAATACATGAAATCACAAACAGAAGTTAAACAGACAAGAAACCTTTATCTTACCATAGAGATCTAGGTGTCGATGACTCATAGCAGATTTTGACTCATGGCTACCTACGTTCGCTCATACGAAGTAAGTAAATGTAGTACCTAAACCCTAAACCTTGTTTACCTTTGTACCACCAATGTCTAAACTACTAGTCTTACTGCATTGAATTTACTGTATTGAATTATAGTCGCCATTACGCTGGGGGAACAAATATATAGAAGGGATTAAATAATTAATAAAGAATTTTCTATGTAAAAATAAATATGCCATCATGAAGGAGAATAACGGGGAATAAGAAAGATAATTAAATTTTGTTTCAATGTGGGAAAATAATGATGATATTTATGTAGTGGAGGAACATTGTGAAATAATATAGCTCTTACATTAGAACATAACAATAAGACCTACCTTATCTACATTCTGGTGTGCCGTTATGTGTTGGATAGAGCTGGGGTAAACAATGTTTCTATTTATAGATACATGTAATAGCAGGTAGTGCCATGAATAAAAATTGGGAAGTTACGAAATTAATTTATCATTTTCACAATGTGGTGACAAAACGAATAATAATAAAGTAAAGTCTCGTTTTCCTTGCGATCAATAGGGCTGATGATGTTAAGGTCATCAGTTGTTGTTTTTTTTTGGTCAACGGTTAGCGAGCAGGGTGTCATGTGACCAGCACAACGATCAACCTCCTTTTTTTTCCCCAACGAAAGTGGGGTACCCATTTTTACTAACCATAAGAGTTCGGTGGATTTAGGGGCGCCCTAAATACCTGAAATTCAAAATCCCGGTCTTCACCGAGATTCGAATCTACGACACCAGGCTCGAGAGCCAAGCGCTTAACCCCTCAGCCACCGTGGGATGTCTTTTATACATTTTCTTTATCATTTTCTCTATAATTGATACACTCACACATTTAATTCTTACAACTTTTATAATTAATATGTTTGCACTTAAAGGGGTCCTGATCTTTGGACATGGCTCGTATTTGTTGGCCTTCCATTCAGTTTGTTCTATTAATACATCTCATTGCTAGGCCCTTGTAAACATTAACATCATCACCAAGGAAACCGTTCTTCAATGGATTCCAGCACATTGAATTAGAAGGCAATAAAAAAGCAGACACACACTGGCCAAAGATGGAGGAATCAACAAACAAATGAAAATCCCTCTCTACCCAGAAAAAATGATGAAAATAATAAAGTGTAGAATAAATGAGAATTGGACCAGCTCACATCCCAATTGCAATAAAAAGGACGCCTATTAAAAGTTATCTTGACATGACCAACGCATTATTTATCGACTCAGAACCGGACACAACAGAATGAGTTAACACATGTTCTGGAAGCTTAAATGTCGGGACGAGCGAAACCTGCCCTTGTGGAGCATCACCAGAAAATGCTAACAATGTCCTTCAAAGCTGTATACTATATCAAGAGGCCCGAACAAGACTCTGGCCCCGAAACCTTCGTATAGAGCAAAAACTATATGGAGAAAAGCCTGATCTGGAAACCACTTGGCGGTTCATCCGATATAGGATTACTGATCTGAACTCTCCGGCATGTAAAATATGAACGAAGAAGAAGAATAAAATTCCTCGACATCGCATGGTAATTATTTTCACTGCTACTCTGGTCAATGACTTAATTAGCCACCAGGCACCAGGGGGTCACAAAGGTTGATTGCAAAACAAGCTATAAATAGATTCTGCATTACTGGATTTTTTCCGCACAAAATGAATGTGACTTCTCCCACATGTGACTTTGAGAAAAATGAAGACTATATCCTGTTTGGACGAAACAATTAAGTCCCCTGACACATTGCTCATCACATGAAGCCATTCAAGTTTATTATTCATACTGTCCCAGTAATAAAGAAGTGACGCTTCATTATCAACGATATAATTAAATAGTGAGTTGTATAATTTCGAAAATAAGAGTCAAGTGTAAAAGATATCTTCTGTCACTGACTCGTAATGTGATCTATACGAATCACTCATGATTTTCCCAACTTCCCTGTTATTTCAACCCCTCTCTTATGATGGTAGTTTAGCCGGATGTATACAGTACCTACACTCTTTACAGTCTACATATTGTCTTACTTAGACTGACAGCAATTTTACAAGAAAAATCCCACATTATACTATAATATACAAGAAACAAGCTCGGTATAAACATTCTTATAACACTTTATTCATGCGGTAAGCGACTCTTTTTATTCCTTTATTAACATATTTATTATTTACCCTTTTATTTAAGCATAAGCGTACCGCGTCCATAATAGTAGTACAGACTGGTACGGCGTACCAGCACCTTTTTTAATGTGGGGAAAATTATGACTTTTTTTTGTGTTTTAACGTTTAGTAATTAATTAATTATTATTATTATAGCTTTTATATAGCGCTACTTTCATGCTTATAGCAAACTCTGAGCGCTTTTTGGTCCAATCTCATTTGTGGACCGGTTGGGGTGGGGGGAAGGGGGTATCTAGGAGTTGGTTTTCCGTGCTGCCTTTAGGCGCTCAGTAAACACAACTCTGCCCGAGTCGGGTGTTGAACCTCGAGCCCCCCTCTAGGTAGCCAAGCCAAGTTAGTTAGTAGTTAAAAGCTAGGCAATACATCACTGAGGACCGGAATCTATTTTTTGTTTACAAAACAAAACAAAAAAAAGCACTGAGTATAATGATAGTTCACTTTATAGCTGATAATTTTTTGTTTGTTACAAACACTATATCATCTCACTTTGTCTGTCGGTCTGATACAAAAAAAAGTGTGTACACATTAATTCTAAAACGCCCATTATAGGATCAAGTTGAAACTTTTCACAATTATTCATTGGCGTAAACAAGACATGAATCAATAAAAAAAAAAATTAACTAATTACTCAATTAATTACTGGCAATTAATTTATTTGTTTGATGCCAACAAGGAAAGGTAATTCTTTTATTCACAGATATGGCTAAATGTGTGGAGTTTTAGTCCCCTGAAATCAAGTTGATACTTTACACAATTTTTTTAATTCGTCTGACAAAACATGAATCAATAAAAACTTAACAATTAATTATTTGTAATTAATTATTTTGTTTGATATTGAATAAGGGAAATTGATTCTAGATTATTAATACGTATGTATAGGTGGAGCTCTTCCCCTTTATATCTTTTTTTTTATCCGTGTCTCTATCTTTTTATCTCTTTATCTCTCTCTCTTTTTCTCTTAATTAGAACTCATTCTACCACAATTCTAAGAACTATATAAATACATAGTATTATAGTATACACAGAGACATTGTCTTTTTGTCTAGATGCTATATATTTCTGCACTGTCCGCTTCCTTGTACTATGAGCTTACTTTGTCTTCAGAAAGGGAAACGTGAGACCTTAGTATTTTTAAGAAAATCAACGCATCACTGAATCCCTGAACATGCCGGGTAAGGTGCTAGTTCTCCTGATGTGTCTGCTGCTACACCTGGGGTCAGCTAGTGGCTACAAGCATGTTGTATTTGTACACGGACTTCTGGCTGGACCAAGCGAGTTTGACTACTTCATTCAACTCATCCAAGAGGTAAACATTATCTTTAAACCAATGGTCGACTTGACGAGAGGTAAACATTATCTCTAAACCAATGGTCGACTTGACGATAGGTAAACATTACCTTTAAACCAATGGTCGACTTGAGAGGTAAACATTATCTTTTAAACCAATGGTCGACTTGAGAGGTAAACTTTATCTCTAAACCAATGGTCGACTTGACGAGAGGTAAACATTATCTTTTAAACCAATGGTCGACTTGAGAGGTAAACTTTATCTCTAAACCAATGGTCGACTTGACGAGAGGTAAACATTACCTTTAAACCAATGGTCGACTTGAGAGGTAAACATTATCTTTTAAACCAATGGTCGACTTGAGAGGTAAACTTTATCTCTAAACCAATGGTCGACTTGACGAGAGGTAAACATTATCTTTTAAACCAATGGTCGACTTGAGAGGTAAACTTTATCTCTAAACCAATGGTCGACTTGACGAGAGGTAAACATTATCTTTTAAACCAATGGTCGACTTGACGAGAGGTAAACATTACCTTTAAACCAATGGTCGACTTGAGAGGTAAACATTATCTTTTAAACCAATGGTCGACTTGAGAGGTAAACTTTATCTCTAAACCAATGGTCGACTTGACGAGAGGTAAACATTATCTTTTAAACCAATGGTCGACTTGAGAGGTAAACTTTATCTCTAAACCAATGGTCGACTTGACGAGAGGTAAACATTATCTTTTAAACCAATGGTCGACTTGAGAGGTAAACTTTATCTCTAAACCAATGGTCGACTTGAGAGGTAAACATTATCTCTATGCCAATGGTCGACTTGACGAGAGGTAAACATTATCTCTAAACCAACTGTCAACTTGACGAGAGGTATGCGTTACATATCATCGTCACGATGTGTCCAGGTTCAAACACTACCCACCTACATCTCTAGAAGAAAGCTTAAGCCAAAGCTAAAAATTAAAAAGCTTCATTAATTAAATTAAAAAAAAAGAAACAATTAAACTATTTAATTCTTACAAATAATAATAATAATGAATTTAGTTTGTCTCTAACAAATCTCAACCCTGGCAGTGCCAGAGACTAGATATTAATTGGTTTATTTACTTTATAATAATTATAATAATAACAACTGACCTCACATATACCTTCAAAGCCCTTAACATTCCTAGGAACATTTTCGTTGCCTGTCAGAGGCCGGTACTGCTGATAATCTGTCACATCACCAGAACATTCCTTAGAGGAAACTGATAAAGGGACTACAATGAATTTTGTTTCTCTAGAACGAAACTCCAGCCTGGCTGTGCCAGAGAATGAATACTCGTTTGTTTCTAACATAATAATAAGTTGGACTGATAAAAAGGGGGATTTAACTCGCTCTGATTTACTGTTTATTGACAAAAAGAAAACAGAAATCCTCTATAATCACTGATGTTGCCTTATCCACTATCCCATAACATACGAAAAACTGAAATTGAAAATAAAATAGTGCCTAAGAACATGAGTTTAGAGATTAAGCGACCAATAAAATACCAAAAAAAAAATAATAATATACCCTGCTGTTATATTTACCTATAGAAAAATTGTAACAGACCTCACAGACAACTTCAAGGCCCTAAATATTCCAAGAAGATTCTCGTTGCCTGTCAGAGGGCGGTAGTGCTGCAGACCTGCCAGTTCACCAGAAAATTTCTCGGTGGACACTGATAAAGAGACTACAATGAATTTTGTTTCCCTTCAGCAAAACTCGACCCTGGCAGTGCCAGAGAAAGAATATTATTTCCCTTTCTCAAATAAAATATGTATGTTGACGAAAGACTTGATTTGCGTCCTTTGCAAAAACGAGCCAGAGTTGCTTGATCCTTTCTGTCTAGCTGCCACCACTACGTTCCTGCTTTGGCATCTTAGAAAATTCCAGACTTTCGTCCCGTGCTACAACGGTCCCAGCTATCTATCTCTACCTGAAAGGCTTTGGGAAAATAAAGTTTGTTTGTCGTTGTGCTGACCACATGACATCTTCGTTAACAGTCGGCCCATGGAAGCAAATAAGCTTTCGAATGAAGAGGCGCGGTGGCGGAGTGGTAAAGCGCTTGGCTTCTGATCCGAAGGTCCCGGGTTCGAATCCTGGTAAAGACTGGGATTTTTATTTCGGGATCCTTGGGTGCCTCTGAGTCCACCCAGCTCTAATGGGTACCTGACATTAGTTGTGGAAAAGTAAAGGCGGTTGGTCGTTGTGCTGGCCACATGACACCCTCGTTAACCGTAGATCACAGTATCAGATGACCTTTACATCATCTGCCCTATAGACCATAAGGTCTGAAAGGGGAACTTTACTTTACTTTTACTGAATATTTAATTAACAATATTTGAGATTTGTTTATTTGTATTTTCTATGTTCAGATTGCCATACCTGGCAGAGATGTTGAGACGATATAAGTCTCTTTTTATTGTCTCAAGCTGTAGTTAGAAGTTATATTTCATAGACAAGTCACTTAAAGTATGTCTACAGAATTATCTGGATTATATGTATTTTTATTTTCTAAACTAAAACTCTATTTGCAGTATCATCCTGGAACACCAGTAACGAATGTAGATTTTTTTACCTATGGTTGTAGCTTTGCAAATATCTGGAAACAGGTTGAAGATATCGCTGCAGAATTGAAACCCGTTTTAACAAATGAAACAGCCGAAGGGACAGTACTTATATGTTTCTCCCAAGGTGATCCCTTTTTTACAAAGCTTATATCAACTTTCTCTGTCTGTCTGTCTGGTTAAAAGTGTGTACACGTTATTTCTCCCACTCGGATTCTCTGATCAAGTTGAAACTTCATACATTTATTCATTGACATAAACAACATATGATTCAATGAAAAAAAAAGTAAACAATTAAACAATTAATTACTGGTAATTAATTATTTTGTGTAATAGCAACATGGGCAACTAATACTTCAGTATTCACATGTATGACTAAATTTGTTGGGTATATTCCCCTTTATTAAATTGTTAACGCCATTTTTACCTCAGCAACTCTACAATCAAAACTATGCCGTAGTTGGTAACACACGAATCAATAAACAAAAAATGCTGAATAGCTAATTAATTATTGGTAATTAATTATTTTGTTTGATTTTGAATAAGGGAAATAGCTTGTACATTATTGGTAGATATAGTATTAAGAACGGAGCTCTATCGTTTTAGATAGGCCTTTTTTTTTAAAGGGATTTAAAACAAATATGTTGCTTGATCTAATAAGTATATATACAAAAGAAGAAAATGTTACTTTAAAGATTGTCTCCCCTTTAGATGTGACTATTTTCTTCAAAAACATTCCCGATAGGTTCTAGGTCTAGGTAGTGTGCAACCTTTTTTATTTTGGAGAGAGCTGCACTGTATTGTATCCACAATCACAAGACAAACGCGGACTCAGGTGCTTATAAATCTATTCAACACACTACTAGATCTAAGACACATGAAGAACTACAGCACTGAATATCATTTTCTTGACTTTAATTCTTTCAAACTCAACTCAACTAAATTAATCAGATAAATCGCTTGTATAATGATGACTTGAATATGATAGCTTAAATAAAATCAGTTAAGATACAGATGATCAAAAATTCAGTACATAAATAATAATAATCCAATACAAAATATCTGGTATGGCAATCTGAACATTAAAAATAAAAAATAAACTTCATAGAATACTAAATGCTGATGGTAAAGTCAAACAAAATCCATTTGGGCAGCTGTTTGAGACAAACATTCATAAAAAAGCTAAAATAATCTAGAAATAAAAAATTACCCTTGGGGTCAGGATTTTGTGATTTTACCATCACAAAAGAGATACAAGACACCGATAGCAAAGACAAACAGACACAAAAACCCTTTTTTTCCCCTGGCAATCAAATTATTAAATAGAAACTATCTAATATAAATGCGATACAAAAGCATTAGACCTTAATAATATTTTTTTTTCTTTTCAGGCGGAGTAATATGTCGCGGACTACTTGCTACAGTGCCCCATAATGTCGTGACGTTCATCAGTCTAAGTGCACCATTAGCTGGACAATACGGAGGTTGGTGAAACACATTATCTAATACAAGATAAGATAAAATACAGAATGCCAATTGGAAATTTTCTCTTAATTGTTCTCTCCTATGCCCTAATTCATTGGCAAAGCCACTATAGATCGTCTCATGGAAATGAGATGAATGCCTGAGCATTAGCTGTGGTCGGTACGATGTCGCCAAGAGATCCATTCCCCCTCTCCACGCAGCTGATGTATCCAAAGGAACGGCAGTGCCGATACACTTTGGGGTCAGTTTCGTCTCAGGTTCTGCCAAGGTGTAGCACTGGATGCTGCAAACTGCCTTAGGGTCGCCAGCTCTTGATTTTTCCTCAGGGTTGACCCCCGAAGCCTTTCCCATGATTGGGTATAGCTGCAAGGCAGCAGTGGCTTGAATTCAGAGTTTTCCTTCTCCTAGGTGGGTAGCCAGTAATGTCTAACGAGCTCCTCCTGCCCGAAACTTAATGGTTTAGGCGCCAGTTACTCGCCTTTGCCCCTTCTGTTAGTGAGAAGAGTTCCGCCGGACTCAATATCTGGGTCACACGTTGGATTAGTTGTCAGAGGCTATTTGAGACGCATGCCATTAGGAAGCATTTTATAGTTCGTGGAGTGCTTACATCCATTACCACTTCCGGCAATGGCAACCTTTAATAGCTATACTGAAACTAAATAACGGACTACTTCATAGATCTAGCTGGTCATCAAAGCAACACATATCATGTAGACCCATCCACTCCTCCCCACTAATAACAAGGTTACAAATACAGTTGTGTGGAAACACAAGCTCAGAATCGGTCCCCGAAGTGGTCCACCCAGGCAAGTAAAAAAGCAGATTTCAATATTTTCAGATAGAAAATCAGAATGAAATTCTATTAAAGGCAAATGACAGAGAAGAATTGAGAAAGAAGGTTGACTGATCTTGTGTGGTGCCCCAACGGTCCAGCAGACCAAGGGATAATAAAGTTAGATGTGAGCCTGGCCTAACTGATTTCATATAATGAATATCTAATGGATCTAATTGTTTTGTAAAAGGTTAATCTTATTCCAAGCCTCATTAAAAAAAAATAAATTTCGTAAAAAAAATTCTTAGTTAAGTGTGTCATTGTTCTGTATGCATTCTGCTGTTCACGCGATAATATGACAAACTACTTATATATTGTTGTTTTAAATTATTTTCTACTTACATGCATTTTAAATGGATTTTTTCTCTTTGAAAAATAATTTAACTTTTTTTTTTTGTAAATGTATTAGTTAGTATGACAGAACTTACATAACTTAGCAATACATTTGTAAAAAAAAAATTTTGACAATAATTCTAAAACCGTTTGCATAAATGTGTTTCAAATGTGAGAAAAATTTATCTCTCTTACTAAATAGCCTCCTGTGTTTGTTACTATTAATAGTGAATAGTTGTAAAAAATTGTCTATTTTTATGAAAAAACTGCTTGCATAGTTGATTTTAAAAATAAAAATTTTCACTTTTAGAAAAGAAAAAAAATAGGCGTTGCTTCAGAACTTTGAAAGATCTAAATTATCATAATGTCGGGTTTTCAATATCTTTTCTAGTTTGCGAGATCTAAACGGGACGGACGGACGAACAGACACTGTACACGAAACAAATAAGGTCTAAAAATAAATGTGAGGCGAAATTTATTTAGAAACAAAAAGGACTATCGGAGGCAAAAGCTGTTAAGTAACAAAGACGATTATGTGAGTCGAGATTCGTTAAGTAACAAAGACGATTATGTGAGTCGAGATTCGTTAAGAAACAAAGACGATTGTCTGAGTCGAGATTCGTTAAGAAACAAAGAAGAGTTTCTGTGGCGAAAATAATTTCGAATCAAGGATGACTATCGTTGGCGAGATTTGTTAAGAAACAAAGATGACTCTGTGATAGAAAAACATTGGTGTATTGGATATTCTGGACAGGCAATACCATTCACCCTTGGGGCGCCCCTGTGCTAATAATTTCTACGTTATGTTGTTGCGCAATTATTACTAAAACTCTTATTAGCCAATTGTAATATGTGTGGACATATCTTCCATTACTTACATTTTTCACATATCAAAACGAATTGGACTTGTTCTGAGAACTGCTGAAAAATCAATTCAAAGAAATGTGTGTTGGCTGTTAGTTGATAGTCAAACACATATACCTTTAGTTTGCATCTTGTAACGAGTATTTTAATAAAGATCTTGCATAGTAAACACGTTTCTCTAAGCATTTAAATGCGATCGAAACAGAAGATAAGTCTAGAGTCGTTCTTTTCCAATGGTTTAGCAACATTAGTTACAGTTATAATTATGGGAAGCGACAACCGACTCGGGCAGAGTTGTGTTTACTGAGCCTATAGGCAGCACAGAAAACCAACTCCTAGATACCCCCTGGTCCACAAATGAGATTGGACCATGCTATAAGCATGAAAGTAGCGCTATATAAAAGCTATAATAATAAATAATAATAATAATTATAGTCGACTTCTTCACTGATGGACTTTCGTGGGTGGGAAAGAAAAGAGAGAAAAAAGTCTACAAAAGATTCTACCATGTGTACGGTATGTCTTCTAAGACTAATCCTTTTAGCCCGTTAGGTCCCACAAGTTTTCATTGGGTCGACGCCTTTAAAAAAAATTGACTACTTAATTTCTAGTCTTTTTCTATTTCAAAACAGTTATCAACAGTTTTCCATGGATTCCTAAATTTTTCAAAAATGTTTTTGGACATCTTATATACATGTAAGTCGTTTTACTCTATATTACTATAAGATACGCCAAAATATTCATAAGTAGAGTTTAATTTTTTTTCCACCTACAATACGGATCTAGTTATGAAATTGATAATACAATGTAATATTAAATTTTAAAATGCACATTAATGTTTTTTTTTTCAGGTTATTTTACACCAGCATTGGGCAAAAATGTTTCTCTTTAGCAAATTACTGGAATGGTTAGTATTTGAAAGATTAGTTATTAACTACAATGAAAAGGGGCTGGAGTTGACGTCATCATAAGTGACCATTTGACGACATCACAGTGACTAGTTGAGACATGAAGACATCAAAAGTGACCATTTGACATCACATTGACACGTTGAGACATGAAGACATCACATTGACACGCTGAGACATGAAGACATCACATTGACACGTTGAGACATGAAGACATCACATTGACAAGTTGATACATGAAGACATCACATTGACACGCTGAGACATGAAGACATCACATTGACACGTTGAGTCATGAAGACATCACATTGACACGTTGAGTCATGAAGACATCACATTGACACGTTGAGAGACATGAAGACATCACATTGACACGTTGAGAGACATGAAGACATCACATTGACACGTTGAGACATGAAGACATCACATTGACACGTTGAGAGACATGAAGACATCACATTGACACGTGGAGACATGAAGACATCACATTGACACGTTGAGACATGAAGACATCACATTGACACGTTGAGAGACATGAAGACATCACATTGACACGTTGAGAGACACGAATACATCACATTGACACGTTGAGAGACATGAAGACATCACATTGACACGTTGAGAGACACGAAGACATCACATTGACACGTTGAGAGACATGAAGACATCACATTGACACGTTGAGACACGAATACATCACATTGACACGTTGAGAGACATGAAGACATCACAAGTGACCTGTTGACGTCACAACAAATGATCCGTTGAAATGCCATAAGATTGGCACGAGATCGGATGGAGGGGTACTAGCGATGATTCGATACGTGAGAATGGTTCCCTGGACTTCTTGTTGTCTACGTAAGCGTCATTCAGTACAAGTCTACTTGAGTTCATTGATCTACTAGCCTTTCTATTTTTGTCTAGTACTGTTGCTAGAACAATGGTCTTCGAAAGTTTATTCGTTTCTCGATTGCAATGCAGCCTATTTAGGTATTACCTAATGATTCCTAAAATAACTAATCACAATAGCTTTTAATACTAATTATTTAAAGATGGCATCCATTTATCTATATATTCTAGATATTCGCGAAATACCACTCATTCGTTGCCTGAGCTAGCTAGGAAGACCAGTGACTTTGCACAATTTAAGTCGTTGGTTAATATGCATGACTGAATGCATGACGCGTAGGACATAAAACTCAGCTGGATCGTTTCGGGTCGTTTTCTTATGATTCACCGCGAACGATACCGTAACATTTCATATTTACGTATTAATGAAATGGGAGAGTCGAAGTAACGAAAACTACCAGGAAAGGTGGCCAGATTTTTGCCTTTTTAGAAAGCATGAAATTGAGCCAAAAATTTTTTATTGGTATAGAGTTGTTTTGTGACCGTTACGAAGAACGTAAGGTTTAACTGCATGTTGAAATCAAAATAAAAAACAAAAATGGCATTATTCTTAGTTTGAGGTCTGAAAGGGAAGCTTTTTTTATTTATTTTATCCACGGTTTTTTTTTTTTAAAAGTGCTTATTTTTTCACTTAACGATATTTTATTTTTACTGTTCCTATGTGGCCCGCGACAAGGGTTTTGGAAATTAAAATGGCCCATGGGCAGAATAAGGTTTCACATTGAAAATTGAATTTAATATTATTACATGTACCTAGGTTTTTGCTGTTACCTAATTTCATTACATCGAACCAAACCCGAAACCAAACTTTAGACCGAACCGAACCGAACTCAAACTTAAATCTGACCGAGCCGAACCGAACCCGATCTTTAAAAGTTTGGCTTGATTTCTGTTTCTGTTTATTACTGCCTAAAAATGTCTACAGAAGGATTAAGTTGTATGAAAACATTTTAAAACTGATTTATAGTTTTTAACGTTGATCATATATTTCTTCTTTTATTAAAATTGTTGCTTACATTTTTAGATCCACATCACAGAAATCTATATCGAAAGCACTCATCATTCTTGGCTGTCATCAACAATGAAACCAAACAGATAGATCCTAGAAGCCAAGGTGTGTGCAATTAGCCCAGCCTATAAAGCCAATTAACGTTTTAAAAACAAGTTGCTAGTTCATAAAAAATACTTTTTTTTTATCGTTTAGAATTCAAAGACAATTTTTTGAGAGTTCAGAACATCGTACTCGTTGGCGGCCCTGATGATGGAGTAATTTCTCCTTGGCAATCAAGGTTAATTTTGTAAATTTATATATAGTTTAATTTATTCAAGGACATACTGGTTTATGCATTTTAAAAAATATTATAAAATGTATATTTATTTCCTTGATTTTTATGCAGCCAATTTGCAACGTACGATGACGAGGAGACCGTTGTGCCCATGAACGAACAAGAGGTAACTTGTGTTACATTCTTATCTTATATAATATGGACGTTACTTAAAAAAAGAAGATGATTACGTCCTAAGCGTCATGCATTCAGTCATGCATATTAACCAATGACTTAAATTCTGAAAAGTCACTGGTTTTTCTGGCCAGCTCAGGCATTAAACAATCAAAGCAGTTAAGGGTTGCAGATTTATTTATTATGTAAACAATAGTATCACATTAAGAAATGAATCCGATAGGACCAGCATAGTACACCATTACCCGGTAACAAAAAGCCTACTATTCATGGTCATAACATTGGCCTAGGTCTAGTATGTAAAAGATTAGGCCTAAACGTGTAAATTCAAACGAGTGCTAGTCTTGATATAGTAGATTCTATATCAAGATTCTATATCTAGATCTAGTTCTAGATCTAGACTTAGATCTTGAATCTAGATTTAGATCTAAAACTAGGTCTAGATCTAGCTAGATCTATGTATAGTTTGTATGACGAATGACAATGGATATAATAATATTTTTTTTGTGAGGGTAAAGTCTTGTTAAGTCATTTGTACACAATTGTAGCTTAAAGTAGGTCAAGAATTTTTATTTCGTGTTGCCAATTTATCTAATTTTGTTAGAAGAATTACTCTTTTTAGCGGCCCCGAAAGGGGAAAAGACGCTATTAGTTTTAGCCTATCCAAAACAATTAGATGAGTTATAAGACATAAAATAGGCCAGGGGAGGCGAAGAGGCTTAGCGGTAAAGCGCTTGGCTTTTGAACCTGTGGTTCTGGGTTCGAATCCTGGTGAAGACTGGGATTTTCAACTTCGGAATCTTTGGGCGCCTCAGAGTCCACCCAGCTCTAATGGTACCTGACATTAGTTGGGGAAAAGTAAAGGCGGTTGGTCGTTGTGCTGACTACATGACACCCTCGTTAACCGTAGGCCACAAAAACAGATAAACTTTACATCATCTGCTCTATAGACCACAAGGTCTGAAAGGGGAACTAATTAGGCCAGGTTCACATCTAACTTTACATTCACTTTCGCCTATCATTTGATCTGCTGGACCGTTGGGGCACTACATAAGATCTGTCAACCCTCTTTTTCCATTCTTATCTGTCATTTGTCTTTGATATAATTTCATTTGGATTTTCTTTTTGAAAATATTGAAGCCTGCCTGGTTGGACCACTTCGGTGGCCGATTTTGAGTTTGTGTTTCCACACAATCTGTCTTTGTAACTATGTTTAGTTTCTCTTTAATACATGCAACATATTAATTTTGAATGTATGGATAAGGCTAATAATTATTATTTTAAAAAATATAAGTGTACGCTAAATGAATATATGAGGATGCTGTGGCTGAGGGGTAAAGCACTTGGAACCGGAAGTCCCGTTTTCGAATCCTGGTGAAGACTCTAGGTGGACCAATTCGGGGGTTGATTTTGAGTTTGTGTTTCCACACAATCTGTCTTTGTAACCTTGGTTTTCTTTTTTTTTTTTTTTTTTTTTTCGTTGATTCATTTTATTTTATTTTATTGTTAGGTAGAATAAATAATTGTTTAAAGTATCAACTTGATCCGAGAGTGCATTTATATAAGTGGACTAAACTCCACAAATTTGCCATATCTGTGAATACTGAAGTAGTGGTTTCCCTTGTTGCTATTAAACAAAATAATTAATTACACTTAATTAATTGACTGATTGGTTACTTTCATTTTAAATTTATGTTTTGACTATGAATATTTGTCTGAACTTTCAACTCGATCCGAGAATGGGAGAAATAACGTGTACACACTTTTTACCAGACAGACGGACAGACAGACATAGTGAGTTGATATAAGCTTTGTTAAATATATATATATAACATCACTCGACAAAATGGTATCTACAAGTCATAGATAGTATGTAAGTCATAGATAGTATGCTGGGTATTAATAAGTACTTAATGGTGATCAGTTGTATTCCGTTATGTAACGACAGAATCAGGACCGGATTTAGACATAATATGGCCCTAAGAACTATAAGAACGTCCGATACAAGTGAAGTGTGTGAACTATTAGAACGTCTGATACAAGTGAAGTGTGTGAACTATTAGAACGTCCGATACAAGTGAAATGTGTGAACTATTAGAACGTCTGATACAAGTGAAGTGTGTGAACTATTAGAACGTCTGATACAAGTGAAATGTGTGAACTATTAGAACGTCCGATACAAGTGAAGTGTGTGAACTATTAGAACGTCCGATACAAGTGAAGTGTGTGAACTATTAGAACGTCCGATACAAGTGAAGTGTGTGAACTATTAGAACGTCCGATACAAGTGAAATGTGTGAACTATTAGAACGTCCGATACAAGTGAAGTGTGTGAACTATTAGAACGTCCGATACAAGTGAAATGTGTGAACTATTAGAACGTCCGATACAAGTGAAATGTGTGAACTATTAGAACGTCCGATACAAGTGAATTGTGTGAACTATTAGAACGTCCGATACAAGTGAAGTGTGTGAACTATTAGAACGTCTGATACAAGTGAAGTGTGTGAACTATTAGAACGTCCGATACAAGTGAAATGTGTGAACTATTAGAACGTCCGATACAAGTGAAGTGTGTGAACTATTAGAACGTCCGATACAAGTGAAATGTGTGAACTATTAGAACGTCCGATACAAGTGAAGTGTGTGAACTATTAGAACGTCCGATACAAGTGAAATGTGTGAACTATTAGAACGTCCGATACAAGTTAAAATGTGAACTATTAGAACGTCCGATACAAGTGAAGTGTGTGAACTATTAGAACGTCCGATACAAGTGAAGTTTGTGAACTATTACATAGTTATCAAGTTGTTGCTTTAGAGTTCCTACGTTCAGGTCTTACGAAGAAATGTATGCAGTTACTCATACGCTATAAATATTAACATGTAATTTTACTGACTTTTATTGTTACAGTGGTTTACAAATGATGCGTTTGGTTTGAGAACACTGAGCCTCAGCAATAAGATCTACACACACATAATACCAGGAATCCGTCACCAAGAATGGCATACAAAACAGACAGTCTTTGAGACGTGCATTAAGCCTTGGTTATGAGACAGAGAATCATGGTTAATTGAAAGAAATTAAGACCTGTGGTCACCTATGGACATCCAAATAATTTGTGTTAAAATTATGGCATGATCCTGGCGCATGCTAATTTTATTAACTAATAATAATTGTGATAACTGCAGGGATAACCATAAGTAGATAGCTATCTTGTTGCAGTGTCGATAGGCTATGAATTTAAAAGGTATAAGATAATTTTTAGGGCACTTTTAGAATGTAAATTGAATTTATGAACTTTTAAAATTTTATTACTGTTATGGAGTGTGTGTGTTTTCCCAAGCTTATTAGGAAGAAAGGGAGCAGTTATTGTTAGATGATGAAGAAAGGGAGCAGTTATTGTTAGGTGATGAAGAAAGGGAGCAGTTATTGTTAGATGATGAAGAAAGGGAGCAGTTACTGTTAGGTGATGAAGAAAGGGAGCAGTTATTTATTGTTGAGAGAGAGAAAGAGAGAGAGAGAGAGCATTAATTTAATATTCGACTTGTGCAATGTTATGTTTTTAGCTGTGATAAATACGCCAGCGACTCTAGGATGTCAGTGTAAAGACGTGTTTTTATAGTGAGATTTCTTTAAAATATAAGTTTATTTCATTTCATCTCTGGTTGAATTTGTAATAAAAGCTTTATCTGGATTTATATTACAAAGAAGTTTTTTCAAGCTATTTTAAGTTTTTTAAAGTTAAAATAGAATACACCTACAGCTGTTAAGTTTTATACCAGCAGATAAATGCCACAAGTCAATGACCATGAACAACAAGTATTTAGTTGGGAAAATTGATCTTACAATAAAGCGTCCTTGACATTATTTAGTTTATCTATTAAATTTCAGACCTCTCTCAAATCTATTTATTTTTATTCTCTTATTTTGTTTATGTTACCTTATGTGACCTCCATATTTCTCTAAAACATTTTCCTGTCTTTTTTTAGTTGTTTTTTTTTAAATAGTTTTTCTAGTAATTTATTGTTTTAATAATGTACACCAAAACAACAACTAAAAAGACCGATGTATAGGGTGGATGATGTACAGATCGTCTGATTCTGCAGTTGACGGTGAACGAGAGTATCACATGGGCATCACGAAAGCCACGTCTTTAGTTTCACTAACTAATGTCAGATAACCATTACAATTGGATGGCCTCATGGGCGTCCTAAAAATCCCTGCCTTCGCCTATATTTGAATACGAGCACTTTATTAATCAGCTCCTTTTAAATAATGCGGATATTATACAGAAAACACCCAACTGTAGAATGTATATGAGGATTTCTTTCAGTACCATAAACGGAATTTTATTAAAAGAAAGGATTAAATTATTTAAAGTAATTAACTTAATTCGGGTAATCCAAAGTTTTTAGCAATCCCCCCCTCTCAAATTTATGTAACATAGTAACCAGATTATCAAGAGTCAACTGTAATGATATAATTTTGTTAACTTTTTTAAGCCTTGGTCAGTAATATAGATTAACTTAACGTTATATTAAAAGCTCTCGAGAATACATCTGAGTTACATTCTCTTTGTTATTATCAGAAACGAGGTCAAACTCCAACAAAGGGATATATGTCGATCGCGGACCTAGATCAACCGAAGTGTGTTACGAGGACAGTGGCGTAGCAAAAGTGTCCTTACGCTTTCAGTAAAGACTTCTTCTAAACTGCGTAATAGTTCTACATAGCTCTATATCTGCCTGTGCTACCGGCTGGGACAAACACCACAATCCAGATTCCTCCAGATGTCTTGGTTCTGAGGGACTCTCTCCAACTGTCCCCACGTCTTTCCCGTCTGCTTGACATCTTGTTCCAAATCGCGGGGCCATGTATTCCTGGGCCGTCCTCTTTTTCTCATTCCTTGAGGTTCCAGGATAGGGTTTTCCTTGACATGTTGGATGCAGGCTTGCAAAGGGTGTGACCTATCCATCTTCAGCGTCTCAGAAGGATATCTACTTCAATGGCTGTTACTTTATTCTTTACCACATTTCCTCATTCTAGATCTTGTCTGGCCAGTAGATCTTCCTGAGGCAGGTATTGATGTATGATCGGATTTTTTTCATGGTGGTGACGAAGGTTCTCAAGATCTCTACTCTATGAAGTAGTATTAGCTTAATAATAGTGAGTAAATAGATGCTATCTTACTAGATTTTTTCTAAGACTTTTGACAAAGCTCACCACCATAGATTGCTTAAAAAAATTAAAATATTTTGGCATTGACGGTCCATTGCATCAGTGGATTCAAGATTTTCTGATAGGGAGAGAACAAACTGTGATAATAAATGGCTCTAAATCAACACCAACAACAGTAAACTCAGGTGTACCAAAAGGAAGTCTTATATTAATATATAAATGATTTACCAAATTGCATTAGTTCAGGAACAAAAGTCAGATTTCTTGCAGACGATTGCATAATAAATAGAACAATAAAAAACCCCCACAAGATACAGATATTTTACAAAGAGAATTAGATGAATTACAGAAATGGGAATCAAATTAGAGCATGTCTTTCCACCCAGAAAAATGTCAGTTATTAAGAATAATAACAAAAAAAAAACAACTAAAACAAATTAATTAAACTTATTTTATTCATGGCAAACCAGTAACACAGACTAAAAACGCAAAATACCTAGGTGTTGTAATAAATGAAAAACTGTCATGGAATCCACATATTGATGAAACTATAACAAAATCAAATAAAGCATTAGGGTTTATTAAAAGAAATTTCTATAAATCAAATAAGAACATAAAACTAAAATGTTATTAAACCTTAATAGAATATGCATTCTCTGTTTGGGACCCCTCAACTCAAGAAAACATTAAGAAACTGTAACAGACACAAAATAGAGCATTGAGATTCATAACAAAAGAATATTAACATTTAACTAGAGTAACACCTTTAGTAAAATCACTATATTTAGAAAGCCTTCAGGACAGAAGACTTAAAAGTAAAGTTGCAATTATACATAAAACACCGAACTATAATCTTCAAATACAAAAACAAAATTTAATAAAATACTCAGAAAGACACAAAGATAAATGCACATTCCTTGTTCCATATGCTAGGACAAATTTGTACAAATGCTCTTTTTTCCCTAGCGCTATTAGAGCATTGATTACCGGGTTGCCTGAGCTAGCCAGGAAAATCAGTGACTTGGCAGAATTTAGGTCATTGGTTAAAATGCATGACTAAATGCATGACGCGTAGGACGTAACCATCTTCTTTTTTGAAGTAACGTCTGTATTTTATAAGATAAGATAATGTTGTTGAAGAGCGTGATCTTGGTGGTGGGGCTTATTCCCTAGTTCCCCGGATGTTCTTCAGCGGATGGAAGTCTGTTCAAGTCTTTCTAATACATGTTCCTCCAAGGTTGTCCAAGATATGCTGCACGTCTTATTTAAAGCAATGACTTTAGCGGACTTATGTTAGTCATATTAAAAGTAAAGTTCCCCTTCAGACCTTGTGGTCTATAGGGCAGATGATGTAAAGGTCATCTAAATCTGTGGCCTACGGTTTACGAGGGTGTCATGTGGCCAGCACAACGACCAACTGCCTTTACTTTTCCCCAACTAATGTCAGGTACCCATTAGAGCTGGGTGGACTTAGAGGCGCCCAGGAATCCCGAAATAAAAATCCCAGTCTTCACCAGGATTCGAACCCGGGACCCCCAGTTCAGAAGCCAAGCGCTTTACCGCTCAGCCACCGCGCCTCCATATTCCATAGTCATATTAGTAAACGTAATAATAATCATTCATATACGTTATGTTCTGTTCATCTTAAAGTGAACATCGTGCTGAAGGCTATAAAGTAAAGTATTAGGCCTAATAATACATACAAGCTGAACTAGAATCTTCCATGCCATACATCTAGATCCAATGTTCTAGTCTAGACTACAGACTTTTAATGTTGAAATGGATCTATATACCCAAAATATAATTTTATATAAACTACAAAACCAAAACCCATAAAAAATTCTCAGAAAAGACACAGAGATTAGGAAAGATAAGGGCACATTTCTTATTCCATGCCATACCCAGAATGAATTCATTTAGAAGTTCCTCTTTCTTCCCTAGTTGTCAATAGAGCACTAGCCGAGTAGATGATCTCGTAATGCTTAAGTTTCTAATTAACACTCCCGATTAGATTTAATATTACTTAATATGCAATTATCTTCTTTCGTTTTGAAGAAATGTTTGTAACTTTACGTAACTGAGACATCAATTTCATTTGGTAATAAAAGGACAATTTGGGTTTTGATCTTGAAGGAAAATTTTGGGCTCTGATTGACATTTACACGTTAAAAAACTTAGCTCTTTTGGTCACTAGAACCACTAGCACTATTACTAGCATTGAGAGGCTGCTTTCGAAAAAGTCCAGTACAACTGATGTTAAGACCAGGCTGAAAAGCCCCAAAGTGGACATGATCACCACCGAAAGCCACACAATGAACCCAGGCGCCGCTACTTCCTGGACATGTGGGAGTCGTGTAGGTCAAACGCGTAAAATTAAATTCCTGGCTTCGCTCACTGATTTTAATGTTGTCCATCCATTTACCGATGCAGATAGTTTTGAAGCATCCATGTGGGTGTGAGATTATAAAGTTTAAATTGTCGTCAGGAACAACCTTGTACTTGTCCCAAAGTTTCTGTCTCAAGGTAAACTTGTGCTGAGCCATATCATAAAGTCTTTGTCCGAGCTGCTGACAAGTCCAATGCTTCAGGATGCACACCTCTCTGTCTTTGTTGACGTAATCTAGGGTCATGGGACTCAAAATCTCTGCCGGACTCTCTTCGTCATCGTAAAACATTCTACAGGAAGTCTGCCTGGCCTCGATCTCGTCAAACACCACATGCGAGGCTGTGTAAACTATAATTTCCCACCATGCATTGCTGGGTGTTTCCGACTTCCGGCACGACTTACAAGGACAGGTCGTGTACTCTCTAACATATTTATTACCCAGCTGATCGATAGGACTTCCTCTTCCGTCAAACCCCGCTCCATTTATAAATTTGAAAACAGAAATCTCTCCACTTCCTGTTGTCGTCACTTCCTTTCCTCGCATGTCGTAAAAAGGATACGGCTGATTTGTGTCTGGCCAGAATTCCGGCCTGTGTGGACTGACGGTACCAACGATGATTCTGACAGTCAGCTCTGCGGCACACTTGATTAGCTGGAACAGATCTGGGTCACGGTGGTTCTCGGGTAAATGCTGCATTGTGAAATCTTTGACTGAAATAAAGTCAGCATGACCCGGGTGCTTGGAGCATTGACGCGAATACTCTCGTAGACCCGATTCCCCTTCTGTAGAGACTTGACTCTCGTGTTGTCCTGAAATATACAAATACCTGCTAAAGTAATATACGTTGAAACCATTATTCATATGTATAAAAGTTTACGACAAAGTAAAACTAGTTTTAGCGACAAAGTAAAACAAGTTTTAGCGACAAAGTAAAAATTTTTCTAGCGATAAATTAAAACAAGTTCTAGCGACAAAGTAATTTTTTTCTAGCGACAAAGTAAAACTATTTTTAGCGACAAAGTAATTTTTTTTCTAGCGACAAATCAAAACTAGTTCTAGCGACAAAGTATTTTTTTTTCTAGCGACAAAGTAAAACTTCTGTAGCGACATGGTAAAACTTTTTCTAGTGACAAAGTAGAACTTCTGTTGTGACATGCTAAAACTTTTTCTAGCGACAAAGTAGAACGTTTTTCTCGCTGATGAAGATCGGAGCATGTAAGACAACTTTAATAATTTCTATTAATATGGAGTATCTTTTTTTTTTCCAATGCGATTATGAAGAAAGGAAGTATTCATTGTAAGTTGTAAGGCACATTCCTCGTCCCATATGCTAGGACAAATTTGTACAAATACTCCTTCTTCCCTAGTGCTATTAGAGCATGGAATGGGTTGCCTGAGCTATCCAGGAAAACCAGTGACTTGGCAGAATTTAAGTCATTGGTTAATATGCATGACTAAATGCATGACGCGTAGGACGTAATCATCTTTTTTTTTAAGTAACGTCTCTATTATATAAGAAGATAAGAAGAATGATGCAAGAAAAGCGGTGCTGTCGTAATCTGTGTTAAGTTCGCCAGACGACTCCAAGATGCCAGAGTGTAAAGACGTGTTTTTATCGTGAGATACATATGTGTTAAAAATATACATTTATTTCATTTTATCTCAAGCTAATTTCGTCCATATTGTAATAAAAAGTTATTTTTATATTTAGTTCACAAAGAACAAATAGAATACGCCTACAGCGGTTTAGTTGTCTACCAGCAGTTTGGTGCTACAAGTCAACGGCCGTCGATAACATTAATGTCATGTGTTGTTTTATCCCTAGATTATCATAATCCACAACATAAATAATACGTGACGACAGAGCGAGCGTGGACACAATAATTGTGTGCTAAATTAATCTGTGCTGAGAGAGAAATGTCTGAGGCAGACTTGGGGAAGCAGTGCGAGACACGGGTTGTTTTTATGGTTGCTTCTTTTTAGATAGTACAAGAATGTGATCAGACGAATTCCTGTCAAAGCTACTTTCTATCAGCACCAGAGATTACGCTTCGATTGACATTCCTGGGAGATCGATAGCGTTAAGGTCTAAAGAATAATTAAGTTATATTATAGCAGAGTTAGACATAAAAAAAAAACGCTCTTGTTTATGTATCTGTCTATTTTTATGTAGCTTTTAATCATCATGTGCTGCCCAGGTTTCATAACTATATCCACTAATCTTATAGATACTAAAGAAAGTTTTGAGTCGACACTTTACTAGTTCTAGTCGGTGTAGGTAAATGGTCAAAAGAGAACATAGTGATCAAAGGGAACCATAAGAAATCGATTACCAATGTAAAGAAGAAGGTTTAATTGCGTCTGAATCTACTGGAAGTTCGGCTATATTAGGAATGTTTTTATTTAACCATAATTTAACGAGTTAAGAAACATATTTGGAGCAATTTAAAAAAAAAATAACATTGTAGCTTTAAAAACAGGAGTTCTACGTAAGCAGAAAGTTAGAGTCCAGAGAACAGATTTCACTATATTACTTGTTTTTAATTCCAAAATTTTATTGCTACGAAAAATATGTTGAGGTCGAATTTGACGTCGTTATTTTCTATTACATTCCAGCAGAAGTCAATCTTATCAACACTTTGTTCTACTTTGACCTGAGACACTCCTAAAGTCTCCTAAGACACACGCAAATATAAAGACACGCACACCCACACACGTGGAGTTATCGCTACCTATATACCCCCCCCCTTCTAACCCAAATAAAAAATGTAATGTCAACTGTTTTGTTTTAAACATGAATAATATCTCTAGTGTCTTGAAGGATTGGTGCAATTTATTTTATAAAATATGCTCCTTTTTTTTTCAAAGAACAATAGTGAACCCAGGTCATGATAACCGAAATATTCGTAAGTTTAAAGGTCGCACAAATATATAGTAATATTATATTATAATTATATTATATATATAGATAGATAGGTAGATAGATAGTATAGTCGAAGGCCATCAGGACATGGTATATTTTAATAATAGACTTTATTGCCATGAGGTTACATTAGTTTAATGTATAACTATTTCGGCCTGTTAAAATACAACAAAGTATAGACTGTGTATAGAGGAATGCTGTGTTTAGGAAAGGTTGTGATAATTTGAATTTGTCCGCTTCAAACTCTTTCATCGTTTCCATTTCTGTTCCTTAAACAAAAGTTTTATCCAAAGGCAGGTAACTGGCTAGTAACAAAAATTATTTTAAAAAAAAAGCAAAAACGTTTTCCATAAAAAATATAAAAAAATCAATTGCATTTCTTTTTACCTCTTGAGAAGTTCAGGTTCATTCTGAGGACTGTTTACCAGCTCCAAGTTTTCCTGATTGTAGAGATGCAACAGAAATGTCTGATACAACAAAAATAAATGCATAGCTTAATACAATTTAATTAAAACAATTTGTTCATGATTAAATTTAAATAATTCCAGAACCATAGACTTATATATAAGTCTATGTCCAGAACATTAAGTTCGCATTTTTACCAGTTTCAAAGTTATCGTAATTTTAAAAGAATATTTTTTTTTAATATTATTTAAACATGTTTACTAAAATATCCTCGTTATATAGTGTACAAGAAATGTTTAAAAATTAATATTAGTTTATTGAAATTAGAAAATCTAATGTAATTTTTTTTTCTTGTTGTTTTTTAATTGTAGTATTGATCGTACTCTATTATTAAAGTAAACAATTATATCCCAACTCACCTAAAATTGTGCTTATTGACACGGTTCTATTTATATACAAAAAAAAAAACACTGACTATTAGTGTAGGCTTACAAGAAAGACTACAAAAGTGGGCAATACATTGGACTTAAATGGACACTGGACATAAGTGGACAAAACAGGAGACAGACAATACATTGGACATACGTGGACGAAACAGTGGGCAATACACTGAACTTAAATGGACAAAACTGTGGCTTGAGTCATAGAGTGTACATATTGATCCGTCATTTTTAATGGTATTACAAACATCTAAAATGACTCTCTGATGATTTACCTTAGAAATGATTCTTGCTGCCCTTAAACGAAAACATAACAAAAGTTAGCAAAAGTGTTATTGATAGAACTGAGATGATCTTTAGATAAAAATGCCTGACCCACTCTGTTGCTTCCGCAAAATCTAAGGATATCAAAAATGGTTTGGAAAGAAGGGGTGGTGGGTTCAGTTTCTTTCAGTGAATTTCAATGTTGTCAATTATCTACGAAAATGGTCTTACATGTGTAACGCAAAAAATGTTATTGAAATTCGAGGTTATGTTGTGGGTGTTTTGTGTCTCATGAAAAATAAAAATATTTATAAAAAAAATGTCTCATTGATTGAAACCAATAAATTGATGTGCGCTCAGGAATAACAAGATACATATAATATGAGGATCAAACAGAACAATAAAAATATTCATCTGGTACTCAATGAATGATCTAAATATCTGACGCGAGAGTCAGTGAACTAAAGCGTATAGAGCTTAATATATGATTTTTACCTTTACCTATCCCTTAGTCTATGGACCATTGGGGCGCCATGCAAGAATCGTCGACCGTCTTTCTCCATTCCTCTCTGTCTTTTGCCTTGTTTAGAACCTCTTTCAATTTTAGGCCCTTCCATTCTTTAATGTTGTCCTCCCATCGCTTTCTCTGTCTGCCTCTTCTTCTTTTCCCTGGTACTATTCCCCGAAGGAAGGTCTTTGCGAGCACCGAAGATCTTGTAATATGGCCTTAAATTTTACGCTTGCATTGTTTTTTTTTACAATATTTAGCATGTCATCATGGGGTCCAATCGCTGCTGTTCCCCTGTCTCTAATCTCTTGGTTTGTGATGCAGTCTTTGAAAGTGATACCTAGGATCCTTCTGTAGCATCTCAATTCCATTGCTAGGATACTCCACTCTAGCTCAGTCAGTTCCAAGAATCACAAGCATGTAAAAATGTGACCATGACCAGAGAGCGTATCAGTCTGATTTTGGTGCCAAGGGTTAAGCCTTTGGCTTTCCATCTTATTTTAAGTTTTGAAAGGGGTTTCAATACATGTTATCTCTCTATGTAGATTAACTTAAAAAATAGTAATACAATTTTTTTTTACACATGCTACTAGATCTATTTTTCTTCACTAAATTACTTTGCACAAGCTTGCATTATGTGGAAATCTATATCAATGTCAGAATGAAATAGCTAAAATGTTACAGTTAGACATGATCATATTTTATAAGTACCATGTCACACTTCTGATCACATATAAGACACTGTCTTCGTTTCCGAAGATTGAGGATGAGTGCAGTATTCTACATTACACAGACCCACTTCAGACCTACATATTTTGCCGCATCTTATGCAGACAAAGCCGTTGTCCACGGGGGTCTACTTAAGTTTTTCTTTTCTTAGTCTGCACCTGTCTTCGGCAAGGGCCCTTCTTTGGATCTCTTCAGCTGTATTAGGAAGTCATCTGTCGCAACCTTCATTTCTTTACGCCAGTGAGGGTAAAAGGGCGCATGATCACTGGTGCTTCTATACTGTCCACACCTCAAATAAATTGGATATTTGTAACGTAGGTCTGCCAGCGTTTGCCCGTTTTTCAACGAAGGCAGCTTCAATGGAATCATTCGTGAAGCTCTATATGCCCCTATGGAACATCCAGGTCTCAGAGCCATATGAAAGCGTGGTGAGAACCACTAGATTATGGACATCGATTTTCGTCGCCAAGCGAATTCCTATTTCCCCGAAGTCTCGTTTGGAGACGACCCAAATTTTAATATGTATACGTGTAAAATAATAATTGTTAAGTCTGCCTATCGAGTATCATTTGTTGGGTAACAGTATATTGTAAACAAACAAATAATGGTTTATAAATCACAAGTTAGCTTTGTTTATTGTTTTGATTTTGAACAAGTTTATCTGACCAAGGCAATACATACTTGAATACGAACTTTAGTTCTGGAACTACAGTGATCTAGTAGCTACAAATGTTTCTGGTCAATATTAACACTATGCTCAGGCACTTACTTGTACTTAATATAGACACATTTTTAGATTAATCAGCGCTGTGTTTTTATACTTGTTATATTTAAAATTTACTTACCTTGGACTGGAATAAGCCTTGAAGAATAAATATATGAATGCAGGTATATGGAATCTTTTAAATAATGACAATTTAATTGCAAGTGAAATAACAGTAGTTTAGTTTTTATTTTATAAGTTTATTTCTTGTTTGATCGTTTCTTGGTTAATATTTTTATGCATAATAGAAACAATGCATTAAAACTAAAGTTTATTTTGATACGTATATATTATGGAAGACTTCGTTCATTCAATAACTCTCATGGTAATGAAACTAGTCGGCTGGTAGAGATTGTTTTCTGGAAAAAGTTCTAGATCAGATGTCAAGGTCAGCAGCTCAGACTCTTGACGTGTAGCAAACCAGTGAGCGCGCACAACTGAGCACACTTTCGTGAGTGAGGGACGTGGGTGAGCGTAAGTTAAGCATTACACAAATATCACATATTATGTACGTGTGTAGAGAACACTTGCTAGAACCGCGTTCAGATGTACAGTAATTGGATTTGGGGGGGGGGGAGTGAGGCACAGTTATGTAGAGAAACTCAGACTTAACAAGTTGAAAGGAAAAAACAAGGAGAAATGTGAAAGAAAATTAGACAATATAAACAGAAATAATTTTATACAGAAAACAAAAAAATTAATAGCATTATATACTCTAGTACGAAGAATATATTTTATTAAAAAAAGAAGTAAAAAATAAAATGTCCAATCAAATAAAAAAATAATTTTTAAAGTTTATATTCAACAATATAAATATACAATATCTTGAAAAAAGAATAATTAAAAACTACTTTCGCTTATCGAACATCTCCAGAGTGAATACTTGTTTTTTTTTCTAATATAATAATATTAGCAATATATATATATATATATATATATATATATATATATATATATATATATATATATATATATATATATATATATATATATATATATAGTATAGGTTAGTGGTATATACATAAAAAAGAAAAATACCAATATAAAACAGCAAATCAGGCAATAAAGTTTGCATTTATAAGAACATTATATTACATTTTGTAAATAGAGCAAAACACAAGGTCAAAGCCTATTTGAACATATTAAATGTGATATTATTTATAACTTTATACAATATAAAAATTACTTTTATCACTTATGAATTCGAGATTTAAAATTACTCGATATTTCAAAGTGATTAAATATTTACTGAATTACTGCCTGGTCATGTGGTATGTGCTTTGGACTGTCGACTCAATGATCCCGGGATTGAACCCTGCCCACTGCCTCCTTCCCCCTACCATCCTGCTGAAGGTTTCGGCTAAGATATAATCATCTTCACTTCTTGCTGTAGCCTACACCTGACACATGTCAAACAAAGTGTGAATCTAGAACAGAACCATCTAACTATGTATTCGTATGATATTCCCAAATAAAACTGTTTCATTTATCTTGTTAGGGATTTTGTTTTAGTACAACGAAGTCTTCATGATTTAGATTTAATCAAGTCTGTTATCTTTAAAAAAACAACACGTCTGATGAATTGAAAAGTTAAAAGTCAACATTTACAACACACTGGCTGGCAAAAAGGAGGAACCCCTCAATACTGTGAAGAGATGATGAAAGCTGAGCTGGTATGGTTATAGTGTAAGACATGGCTCACTGTCTAAAGTCATTCTTCAATGTACAGTGGAGGAAACACGAAGAAAGGGTCGTCCAAGAAAAAGCTGGCTGGACAATGTAAAAGAATGGACAAGCCTCTCTCTTGATATCCTGCTAAGAACAGCTGCTGATCGGGAAAAGTGGCGGATTTAGTTACAATGACTGTCTCAGCACCCTTAGGACGAAAGTCAAGGGACAGGTGAGAGAGAGAGAGGCAGAAAGAGATGAACAAATTGTTATGTTCTCTTAATTTATACCTATTATTCGGAACTACGAAACGTTTAAAGCCAGCTGAGGTATTAGTAGCCTTGATAGCGAAATTGAAAATAAAGTAAAGTACACTTTTAGACCTTGCGATCAACGGGACAGTCGATGTTAATGTCATCAGTCTCTACGGCTCATAGTTAACGAGCAAGGCTGTTATGTGACCAGAACAACAAGCAACAACTTTTCCTTTCCAAAACTAAGGTCAGGTACCCATCAGAGTTGGGTGAACTTATAGTCGACCTAAATTAAATTAAATTAAATTAAACATGTCAGCATTCACCACTATTAGAACCAAAAAACCCACAGTTTCTACAGCCCACGGTTAACGTACAGCTGCCATATTCTCATACTGTAATGACAAATCACTTTTACGTTAGCTCATCTGTTATAAGACCCAAAGATTCCTATGTTGATAAAGCTAAAATTGAATAGCGCAAATTTTGAGGTTTCCTAATAAAAAAAGTTATATTGTGTTAGTTGTTTATACGTAGATTTATCCGACTTCAAGTGTGAACATATTAGACTATTGGCACGTCTATGTTGTAAATAAGTGTACACTATGTTGTACATATAATGAAAATACTTCGTTCTCTTTGTCGGGATGGACAGATAACCGATAAACAGACACAGGCAACCCATAGTAGGTTAAAAAAGGATGAAAAAGGCTTACAAATTAGGACCAAAACTATAAGGCAAGGTAAACTTTAGACTATTTGATAAAACGTGTCCAAAGATCATATTACTTTATAAAATGAATTGTTTTTTAGAGAAAAAGACTTCGCTGTATTTCGTTATGGCGAAAAAACAAGTGGACCTTCAGATTGTTTATTTTACAAGTCTCTCTCTCTTTCTCTCTCTCTCTCTCTCTCTCTCTCTCTCGCTCTCTCTCTCTTGGCACTTTATATCTCTATTGTCTACTGTACGTTGATCAATGAACACGCCCTTTTTCATGGAGTAAATGTTCAGAGTTTTGTCCAATGCATGCTGGAGGAAGGACATGATAAGATAAGATAAGATGATTTTATTGATCCAATCAAATGGAAATTCAGTTTGACTACAATTGACAACCTCAGCGTAACTACTTTACAAAAACAATATGGATGAAAAAATTCGAACAGCAATCATTCACAACCAGCGCTTTATGAATTTGACTTCTATGTACTTCTCGATGACGACAGCTGATCTTGTAACACTCTGACCGAAAGTGGGATGAAGGAGTTTTTAAATCTTTCTGTTTTAGTCCTAATGGAAAGGAGACGACAACTTCGTTCCGATCTGATGTAACTGTAGGTTAATGGGTGCAGGTTGTCTTTAAGAATCGTGAGTGTTTTGGAAATGCATCTTTCTTGATCTCGAAAAGATAGGGGGATGGAACGCCCTTCTTTTGCCGGACATCTGGTAACCAATAATAACCACAGTGCAGATTGAACCCTGACGTTAAGGTTGGTTTCGCATCTTGAAGTCTTCATTAACTACTGAGCTAGAAAAAAGCACATTCTCGTTGAGAAGCACAAAGAGGAAGTGACGTAGATCTACTTTCGCTTAGTGATGCTAGTCCATCACTTCCGTTGATTCTTGTTAGCAAATGCTCTTCTACAACACGAAGTTGGCAGCTTAAATTTAAATTGGCCAGATTCAGTGCACGCAACGTAAAACAAGGCGACATTTAAAAAAAATCAGTCTCCAAAGTTGAGTAGTAACAATTAGTCAATGACTGTATGTAGCTGGAACTCGGGCTTAAAAACGACATATATTTTGTTTCATTATAGTTTTAATATTAAAAGTTTGAATTACCGTATTTCTAGCCTACTGTAATACAGATTGCTTAAACACAACTTTTATTTGTTGTAGAAACATTATAAATTAGAATAACCAATCATAATCAGGGGCGTTAAGCATGATCGTGCCGCCATTAGCCAAAAGACAGATTGTGTTACTACAGTTTTTGTCATTAAGTCCGGCCAGACAATATAGGCTGCTCTAAGAGAGACTGATGCAAAGGGAACTACCATCAAACCGAAGATGATAGATATTAGAAGCAACCTTTGACCCTCTGCGCGTTGATTCATGGGAGTCACCTGTATCGTGTTGACTCCCTGGTTTAAGTTGATGTTCACCGTTGAGGACTGGTTCATAACCTGTTGGTTTGTTGGATATGAATAATAGGGACTTGAACTCGGTGGATTATAATGAACAGTGCCAGGGGCGTAACCCTGGGGAGGGTATTGAGTTAAATTTCCTTGTTGTGTAAAAGCCTGTTGAGACCCAACTATGGGTTGCTGGTTGGTGCTTATAACCTGTCCTTGTTGGGATGTGGGAAAATGATGAACATTACCAGGAGCGTAGCCCTGAGGAGGGTATTGTGTTGAGTTGACTCCTTGTTGTGTGACAGTCTGTTGAGACACCACTATGGGTTGATGGTTGGTGCTTATAGTCTGTCCCTGTTGCGATGTGGGAAAATGGACACAGTTGAGAACAATACTGACTACTATTGAGAGTGAGACCGGTAGAAACACTGATACCCCAAACATGGAATCCAAAGACTGGGTGTTTATGCAGAAATATTCATAATTAACATTTGACATGCAAAGTGGAAGTACTATAATTAGTCCTAAGATCCAAGGGACGCTACTCGCACCAACTGCAGACAATGATTTATAGTTGTTGTCATGGATACTTTGAATCCTGTTTCTGAGGAAGACTTCAGCTGCCAGTACCACAAGACCAAGTCCGTAGACGAAATGAATCAAGTAGGACATGTAGGTTGTGATATTTGTACTTAACCTGCAGGTCATGAAGGTTGGATCTGCCTCAAAAAATCCTCTAGCAAGCACTACTAACGGGAAGAGGGCAAAGATGATGTCTCCTATAGCCAAGGATATAATCATCATTAACTTGACGCTCTGATAAAACATTGGTTTTCTGACTTGGGTGACGATGAGTGCCCCGTTGATCAAACATATTAGAAGTATGAAGATCACAATCAGCGCTTTGTCAGCAATTAATAGTTCATCCGTGTTAGGTAGCATCTTGAGAATATCTAGGCGTTCTTGCTATCTGAAAAGCAAGAACAATAACATTAGAAATGCTTTTTAAAAAATGAATGCTTATATTAAGTATAATTGTATAAATTAATTTGTTTTTTTTTTAAGTATAGTTGTATTAATTTACAAGTCTTGTAATTTATATAAGTATGCGACCAGTGGTGCAGCTGGGGGGGGGGGGAGGGGAGGAGGGGGGAGAATTTTAAAATCCCTCTGGCCCCCACTTGAGGGGGCTCAAGAATAGGTGCTTTTAAATTAAATATTAAATATGACGCAAAATGCAGGGGTCTCAAAAGAGGTCAAGACTCCCAGGCCCCCAAATGATTGAAATTTCCTAGCTACGCCCCTGTAATCGACCCAGACCTAATAAATCTGTGCGGTAGGAATATTTTACCAATTGTATTTGTTTAGCTTTAAGTTTTCTCAATGCGCTATGATCGTATCACTTGTCTGGACCAGTTGTTAAAGGCTGAGGAAAGAAGGGGGTACTTTGGTGAATGTTTACATGATCGCTTTTTTTAAAATGTATATTAAAGTTGAAACATCTGTCAAGTACGATTTCTTTCCTTTGTTCAAGATACCAAACACAATAATTAATTACCAATAGTTAATAGCTAATTGGTTAGTTTTTGTTTGTTTGTTTCTGGTGCTGTCAGGTAAAAGAAATAATTGTGCAAAATTTTTGCTTAATCCAAGATTGGGCCTAAACTTGGGCCGAGTTGTGTTTGCATCTTGGACAGCTTAACCCAGTTCACTCCTCCAACCCACATGTCAAAGCTGAAATTGTACTAATACTACGAAAGCTACATCATTAGAGAATCACTGCACTACAGAAATGTAACTTAGCAACAAGCAAAATATAAAAAAAATACTAAAAAAAAAAACCCACAAAGCTTATATTGTGGAAAGAACCGCACAATTACTAGCACACATTTCAACAATGCAACATTTTTTCTCCCTTTTTCTCTTTAAGACAAAATTAAAATAAACAAAATTAAATGATTATCAATAGTTCATTAACTAATCGGTTAATTTGTATTGATTCATGGGCTGTCATTGTCAATTAAACATTTTGTGCAAGGTTTCAACTTGATGCCTTCGTAATATTTGGGGGGGGGGGGCGTCACGGCCTCTTTAACTAATCAACGTAATCATCTTCTTTTTTGAAATAAAGTCTGTATTATAAAAGATATGATAAGATTATGTAAACTTGTTGTTCTATTTATTCTTCTTACTGCCTTTCCACATAGAATATTAAATACAGCTTTCTGTAATTTCTATGAAATTATTTACTTTGTCACTTTTTAAAATCACTCTTAAATTCCTAATCTTCTTTTTTTTTTTTTTCATTTTCTTTTGTTTTCTTATGAGTTCCATTACATCTCCACCACATTTCTTCATACCGTTTTGTCTACTTTTTCTCTCAGTACATTTCATTTCATTATTTAATGTCTACGGGATTAAAAAGAAAGTCGAAGTGTAAACAAAGGGCACATAATTGTGATTCACTTTTTTTTAGAGTTAACTCCCCAGTAAAGAAGAAATAAAAGACAGCAGATGAGAGTTCAATCGAGCGTAGACAAATGTCCTTCTTTGTGTGTGTGTTTGGGGGGGGGGGGAGGGGAAGTATTGAAAGACAGCTCGAAGCTAACCTTGACCTTGTGTCTGCTGTCTGCCTAGACACGTCTGAAATTCAAGAGGAAGATTGACTTGAGCCACAGGAAGTATTATTTAAGATCCCGCCTGTTATAGAGTGTGTGTTGATGTGTGTGTGTGTGTGTGTGTTGCTATGGTGACGGTCATAAGAGTTTAGCGATTGGTTGATGGTTATGCAGTGTGAATGATGCAAGATTAGCGGCATTGCCATAAGCTATTTCGGGTCGGCCAGACGACTCCAGAAAGCCAGAGTAAAAAGACGTGTTTTTGTATGAAGTAGATATTGTTACAAATATCATTTCATATTATTACTAAAGTCTAATACAGTAATTTCATTTCATCTTAAGTTAAATTTGTTTATATTGTATAAAAGCTATAATTAGAATTGTTCAAGGGGAAGTTTTTCAAGTTATTTTACGGTTTTAACTCTTTCTCTCCTAACCGACGATACCATCGTTGATTTGACCTAATTAAATTAAATTAATATTAAATTTTTTTAACTTGACTTTGAATTATATAAAAAGAACATGCATTTCCCTTTAATTCTCCACCAAATAAAACATTTTCTGATAACAAACAACAAAGCTATTGAAGCCCAATCATAACAAGGGTAGTGAAATAGTAATGCGCAAAATGAAGAATTCCTTTAAAATGTGGAAAAATAATTACGGAGAGAAAGAGTTAAAAGTTAACCTATTACTGGATTACCGGTAGTTTGGTACTACAAGTCAACAACCGTCAACAGCACCGACCCATATATACACAAACACTGGCGTTTAGACATTAGCTAGAAATATATTTTATCAATGTATCAATCTAGGTAAAGTAACACAAGTTTAAATATGACAAAACAATTCGTAGAGATGTTTAGAAAAAAAAGAACTAGAATTCAGTTACTGGACACTCATCTATCTATCTAAGTACCTACCTTTTCTTATCTACAGAATCAGCATATTATATATATTAAATTCTTATAAGTAATAAATTTATAATATTCGATGTACAAAGCTCTATTTGATATGTATAAACTAACAAACACATATCTCGTTACCACTTTTAGGTATTTATTTTATTTTTGTTAGTATTATTATTATTATATATTTTTATATCTCATTAACGTTAGTATTATTATTATTATTTATTTTGATATTTTATTTTTGTTATTATTATTATTATTATTATTTATTTTGATATCTCATTTACGTTAGTATTATTATTTATTTTGATATTTTATTTTTTGTTAGTATTATTATTATTATTTATTTTGAAATATCTACACAACCAAATTATAACAACATAAAATGAAAGGATTGTGTTTAAGAGCAGGCCTACATCACTTACATTGCGCCGACGTATCCAACAAAACGTTTAACTTAATTGAGTGCTTTGACTAGGCAGGCACTACTTTTATCCCCTTAGTATTCATACGCAGCGATAACTAAATCGATTTCATAAGGCGTCTAAGATAACGGCACTATTTTTAAAAAATAAACTCATGGTCAAGAGATCTAGGCCAGATAAAAAAAAAATGCGTTTTCTTGATAAGAAAAAGAGCTTAAGCAATGACATGCTTACCTGTTCTATAACCCGCACCCACAGATGTACTTAAAGTGGATTCTTTCAAAGTACGACGGCGCAATATATACATCAATTTGTTTGCCTTTAGTTTTGAAAAACAAAAATCTTTCAACACAGTGATTATATATCTTGGATTACATTCACAAACTGAACATTAGGCCAGTGGGTATCTAGGCTTACGGATAACAAATGGTTGGAAACAAGTGGCGTTCCTAGGGTCCTAGGCGCATGGGGCAGCAAAGCCCTTCGCCCCCCATCCCCCGCCACCTCCCAATAGTAATGTCAATGTTTCTCTAATTTTTACCAGTGACACCGTCCTACACGAAAAATAAAATCGTTTCCACCAACCCCTCTTCTTCTCTCCCTTAGCTAACAAGGGGGTCTGAAAAAGTGCTGAAGTCTCGGGAAGTGAGGTCCAGGAAGGGTTTAGGAATGTAAGGGAAAAGGAAAGAAAGTTTTAAAACTTACAATTTGAACACAATTGTCTGGATTTTCGTTCCATATCTAGGCCAACATGTATTTACAATATGTTTAGAATACAGGAGTTTGTTTGATTCGTCGGAAACGTTTTTTAAGAATATTTTTAAGTAGAGTTTTTAAAATTTTGTTTACTAGAAAATGATCTCTTAGAAGATTGCATTAATCCTCCTAGAAAAAGAATACGCTAGTCAAAGTAATTTAATAAAGTCCAATTCTAGAACACAATGGACACTCGGAACAGTGCGGCCTTAGGCATAGGCTAACTAGACAGCCTCCTAGAGCATCGAATAGATTTTGTAACTATTTTTTTTAGAGAAGAAATAGCGAAGTATGTGCCCAATGTTATTGTTACAGTACACTATGTTTTAAATAAATATCGTAGTTTTATTTTTTCATATATTTTTTTATCTTGTTTGGGGCCATCCAATTCACGTCGCCTAGGACCTCAAACAATCTAAGACCGGCCCTGCTCGGGGTACATATAACATGTGATAGGTGTGAGCATGCTAAGTAACACGTATCGGGCTTTTGGGTTAATATAACGATGTACGTAGAGAGGAATCGCGTTAGCGGAGACGCTTTGACTTCTTTAAAATGTTGAGAGTTGATATTGTTACACATGCATCTCACAAAAACGTGCTATATTAAAACCCTTCTTAGAAACTAAAACAAAGTCTCTTAAAACATTTCATTTTTTTAAAACATTGTCGATAATATCATTCTACTTGGAGGGTCCGGCTTCGACCCTTTTACTGTGGAGCGCTTGTATGTTTCTATGGTGACGGTAAGAAGAGGTTAGCGATTGGCTGTGAAGGATGCAAGATAAACGGAATTGTCGTCAGCTGTCTTAGGTAGGACCGACAACTGATAAACACCAGACTGGAAGGAAGTGTTTTTGTTGTGATGTAGATTTGGTTCAGAATATCACTTTATATTATAACTAAAGTCTACTATATTTATTGCATTTCATTTACAGCTGAAATCGCTTATATTGTGGTAAAAGTTATATATTAGTTTAGTTAATAAAAAAAAAGAAGTTATTCAAGTTGTTCTAAGTTTTAAAAGATAAAATATTATACGCCTACAGCTGTTTAGTTGTCTACCAGCAGTCTAGTTGTCTACCAGCAGTTTAGTTGTCTACCAGCAGTCTAGTTGTCTACCAGCAGTCTAGTTGTCTACCAGCAGTTTAGTTGTCTACCAGCAGTTTAGTTGTCTACCAGCAGTCTAGTTGTCTACCAGCAGTCTAGTTGTCTACCAGCAGTTTAGTTGTCTACCAGCAGTTTAGTTGTCTACCAGCAGTCTAGTTGTCTACCAGCAGTTTAGTTGTCTACCAGCAGTTTAGTTGTCTACCAGCAGTCTAGTTGTCTACCAGCAGTCTAGTTGTCTACCAGCAGTTTAGTTGTCTACCAGCAGTTTAGTTGTCTACCAGCAGTCTAGTTGTCTACCAGCAGTTTAGTTGTCTACCAGCAGTTTAGTTGTCTACCAGCAGTTTAGTTGTCTACCAGCAGTCTAGTTGTCTACCAGCAGTCTAGTTGTCTACCAGCAGTTTAGTTGTCTACCAGCAGTTTAGTTGTCTACCAGCAGTCTAGTTGTCTACCAGCAGTTTAGTTGTCTACCAGCAGTTTAGTTGTCTACCAGCAGTTTAGTTGTCTACCAGCAGTCTAGTTGTCTACCAGCAGTTTAGTTGTCTACCAGCAGTTTAGTTGTCTACCAGCATTTTGGTGCTACAAGTCAACGAGCGTCAGCAACACCCTCCCCTATGTCAGGCCGTTTCGTTTCCTTGTCAAGAGGTTTCCGAACCTAGGGTCCTGGGTTCGAATCTCGGTGTAGACTGGGATTTTGAATTTCGGGATTTTTAGGGTGCTGAGTCCAGCCAACTTTAATGGGTACCTGATGGAAAGTAACGGCATGTTGGTCGTTGTGCTGGCCACGTGACACCCTGCTCGTTAACCGTGGGCCAAAAAAACATATGACCTTAACATTATCTGTCCTATAGAACGCAAGGTCTGAAAGGGGGGACTTTTTAATATCGGTCCTCTAGGGTACGAATCTGTTCGCCCTTACCTTGGTACGCCACTGATGGAAACAAATTCTAGAAGATTTAAAATGTAAACATTTTTCTTTACAAGTAAATTAGACTTAAGTTCTTAAGACAAGGCTCTTTTAGCCTTTTCTGTTTTTTCTATTTTGTTAAAAGCACACACATTGTGTTGAGTGCTGTGTACATCTAGACCTACATATTTCTAGGTAAATTCAAAAGATAAATGTAATAAAGTAGGCCTAATGGGTTTCAAGTTGTATCTTATCTATAACAGGTTAATGTTGCTCGCTATGTCAGTGGTACAATGCCCCTTCATAATTACATAATTACGTTACTGTTTAAATTATCTCTTGACATTATTACACCATTTAAAACCGGGTGCAAACATAATTTTAGACCAATTGAAACCAGTGATAGCCGTTTCCGCCCTAATTTTGAAGTGAATAAAGGGCTCTGGTGAAATAGATAAGAAAAAACAAAGACATCTTCATTCCTATAGAGTAACTTCTGTTACAAAGTTGTCGTGATGGGAATGTCGTTTTTTTTTTGCCATTGTGTCCAGGACCGGATTTAAGTAAGTGAAGGCCCCGGGGTAGGAATTTGTGGAGGTCCCTACACTTATTTGAAAGCTAGGCAACGTTCGTATATCTACTTAATAATAATACCTATATCTAACAGCATGCTGTATTGCTGAAGAAATAGAGTACTTGTAAATTTCTTCTCATTTTCCTTTTTAAAGAATGTTTTATAGATCTTTTTGTATTAAGTCTAATGTATATTTTTGAGTTTGTGTAGGATAAGACCTGGGCTGACAAACTGTCGTTCCCCCCCCCCCCCTATTTATTTTATAATTGCTTTTTTTACTGTCAGTCTAGATCTATTACAAAATTGAATTACATGAATGATCCAAACTAATTGATACAACTATGTTGACTATAGGATTAGTTTTTGAACACCTAAAACTTTACGTTAATGAAGATGTCAGGAAACATTATTAAATCCTGTGTAGCAAAGAGTCCGTCACAACTGACCTCTATAATATATGGACGTGTTGTAAACACGAACGACTACTCGTTATGACGATAACACGATAAGGCCTAGATCTAGAGTGCACAAGCTATATGGAGAAAGAAGCAAAATGCGGCCTTATTGATGAGTTACATCCCTTGTGATCTAACAATGAACGTCGTTTCACGGATAACGAGAGGTAGAATTGGAGTAGTGGTAGTGGAAGCTGCTTAGGGATTTTTATAGAGAACTTTCGTATATTACGTAAAGGCTAAAGGGGAAGGGTATACACATTTTTTTTACGATTTGTTACAAGGGTCGGGAGGGGTCTGAAGATTTGTTACAAGGGTCGGGAGGGGTCTGAAGATTTGTTAGGCCTACAAGGGTCGGGAGTGGTCTGAAGATTTGTTACGTAATAAAAAAAAATGTTTGATATGGTAACACAACTTTTTAAGATCATTTTGTCAGCGTTCAGTCTATATATAATGAAATGTGGCATTCTAGTGTGCGGCTGAATGCCTATGTAAACTATTGTAAACACACACAAGTCTACTTTTCCTCTGGCAGATAATCTGTGTAAGCATCACATGGCTACTTAATGCTCTTTCCGCGTTATTTCACAGTACTACAGAGTACATTATGTAGTGTTGAGTCCGTGCCTGGTCAATTATTGATCGTGGAATTAAAATAAATCACAAATTCACCTCCCCCACCCCCGCCGTGTAGTAATATAGAATGAAAATTGAAATCTTACAAAAGCCTTGTTAATTATCATTTTCCCAAATTACGCGTTTTCTGTAGAAATAATGGGAGTATTTGTCAGCCAATGCTGCAGATCCCTGGTTCTCACTAATATTAAAAAAACAAACAAAAGACAAATGACTCTCTGGTTGCACTTTCTTTAGGTATTTCGTCATCGGAGCTCACAAAACAATTTCAGAAACTGATTTTACTGTAATCAACTTTGTATATTTCTTGAGTGTTGTCATCCATGGTAGAGAAAAATGGTGCCGATTGGATCTCTTTTAGTATTTTCGGTAAAAATGTTTTGCCCAGCAGATCTTTTATATCGCTTTGAATCTGTGTGTCGAAAGTAAGGGTTGTGTGTGTGTGTGTGTGTATGTGTGTGTGTGTTTTTTTTTTTGTTTTTGTTTTGTTTTTTATAAGAGTGTATGTACTGCTAAGAAATTGCCGTTGTTACTTGTGTCACCCAAACGATAATCTCCGAGATGACCGCTAAAGAAAAGGCATGCCTAAAGGTAAAACTAACGTTCCCTATGCAATGAATGACTTTCCGTCGGTAATTATCTTCTTGTGTGTGCTCCTTGTTGACATCATCCACCATTCTCAGTGGTTCCATGTTGACTGTATGTTCAGAAAGCTTGCTGATGAAGGTAAGTCATTAGTAGGCCTATACATCTTCTTCTTGAAACTGTCAGGTAGAGTTGAGCCTTCGGCTCTTGGAACTCTAGGCCAGCAAAAGTGAACACCGGCCTGAATGAGAACAGTGTACACTGGCGGGTGGGTCAGACTCGCGGCAAGAGGCCCGGTACACTAAGACCCCCGCCACTTTCCTTTTCTATACCAGGCTAACTGTGCGGGACACGCCATTTATGTAACGGCCCCTTGAGGAACAGCGCTTAAATTGTGACAAGGTTGTGCAAGCTTTTTTACAACTCCCTACAGTGCAATGAGGATGCTCTCGCACCCCATTAGGCACCCCCACGGGAGTCTTGTTTTTGTTACCCTTTAGCCTTATCGTTTCCTCTTACGATCGTTTCCACCCGGGCGCCACTGTGAGTCAGGGTAGCATGCCCAGGGTAGGCCTATACATAAATAAATTATATTTTTTTACATAGCGCTACTTTGATGTTTATAGCATGTTCAGAGCGCTTTGGTCCAATCTCATTTGTGGACCAGTGTGGGGAGGTGGTATCTGTGAGAAGGTTTAGTTTGCTGCATTTAGGCGCTAACTAAACACACCTCACTCTGCTCGAGTCGGCCTATCATGTTTTTTTTTTTAATAATTCGGTTGGAAGACAAACAACTTTGATCCTGGCTCGGGTATAAACCCGAGACCTTCCGACAGACAGTCATACGACAAGGCAGCCATTCAAGTGAAAGACACGATTCTATGATAAATGTAATTATCGCTCTATGTTTAAATATTTGTTTTAGAAACCTCCTCCTAAATTCAGTCACGATAAGTAGAGCAAAAAAGTAAACACCTTGAACGATGGGTTTGATATCTACTATACATTTCCGGTGACAGAAAAATGAAAAAAAAAAAAAAATTACTTTTTATTTAAAAAAAGCAGGAAAAAAAAAAGATTATAGTATCAACAGTTTAATTCAGTGGTTCCCAAACTTTTTTGTCTCGTAGACCCCTTGCCATGTTTTCTGCTTTTTGGTAGACCCCCTGCTTAACTTATATTCATTTTTTTTTTGCAATTTATTTTAAAACTAATTTCTAATTTTAGTGAGTTGAAGAGTGAAAATGCAATTTAAATGCATATAAAGTATTAAATAATAACTCATTTTTATTGATAAAATTCAAATTTAACCAATTCAATATGTATTGCTGGAATCATCAAACACACTGGAAATGTTTTTTTACCCAGGCTTATCATCTGTTCCTATGGATGTCATGTTTCATACAGTCTATGAAGAAGACATTCAAACAATAAATATTATTTAATTTGTTTTAAGTATCATTGTAAAAGTTTTCGCAAAAAGTTTCTCGTGTATCTTTCACGTGTCCGCCGAACTGTTTTCACTAAAGGAGAAGGGGCGAAGGCGAGTAACTGGCGCCTTAGCCAGTAGGCTTCAAGCAGGAAGGGCTCATTAGCCACATAGCAGAAGGAAAACTGAATTTAAAAATCTGCTGCCTTGCAACTATTCCCAAACATGGGAAAGCTGTCGTGGGTCAACCCTGAGGAAAAATAAGGAGCTGGCGACCCCTAGGCAGTTTACAGCACACAGCGCTACACCCCATCAGAGCCTGTGACGCCACTGGTCCCAAACTGATCCCAAACTGTATATATTTCCTTTGCAAAGAATCACATAAGAAGCTTTTAATTTGATAACTCATGCCACCGATGTGCCCTTGAACTGTATTTTTGCTTAAAGAAATTCTTTTAATAATATCAGATGTAGGTGTGTGTAAAACAGTTTTCACAACTACAACGGCTGGTAAAATCAATGTTTGACCTATGTTTCCGTATTTTGCTATAAGTAAAGAGATATTGGAAGACGTTCACAAACATCTTCTCTCTATATATATGATGTTGAAGTGAGATTGTGTGGGTCTATTCTTAACTTTATCTTTGAGTGCTAGAAAATTTTTAAATCTTTATCTATTTTGTCAGGGTGACATTGTCTCAGATGATCCACTAGCCATTGGTTTGGTATCATTATTTTAAAAAAGTCACTTAGGCAACCGCTTGTTTGACAAGGAAGGAATGAATCCCAGTTTTAAATAATCAACGCTGGACAGTGTACATTTCTTTTTGTTAAACATTTGTTACATGTAGACAAAATTAAAATTTTTAAATAAGTATTGAGACAATTCTTTGGTTTGATTAGCAGGATATATATTTAAATGATTTACCAAGATAAAAATCATATATTACTGTATAAAATAATTACATTAAATGAATGTAAAAATTAAAATGATCTGCTTTAAATGAAATCTATTATCGTAGACCCCCGTGGACCTCTCATAGACCCCCAATTTATTTTTTTACTTTCGTAGACCCCCTGGAAGTCTTCGTAGACCCCTATATAGACCACTTTGGGAATCACTGGTTTAATTAACATAGAAGGGAAATAACCCAAAGAAAGAAAGGAGCCCAAACGCCACCACCAACGTACTATTAGAATATTAGAATAAACTTAATAAAAGCAGTTCCTTACATCATAACCCATCAAGCCGCTTGTATACAGTCTCTAACTGTTTTTTTTTTTATTTTAATTTTTAGTATATATATTTATTTATTTACAAAATAGCAGTTTTTTTCCTCCAATTTTTTTGTCACCCCCAAGGGCTTATGTAGGGCAGGTTGAATTCAACAATGAAGCTGGCACTATGTGGTGCCGTATGTAGATCTACAAAGCCCTAAGGTATTTGAGATAAGTGAGCAATATAAGTTCAGATATCTGTAACTACTAAATATTCCTTAGGGGGGCCCTAACCCTATAGTTAATGTTGCATATTTGCCCAGTGTTTATTACGCCATCGGATGTGGGCCCCTAATTGGTCATGGGCCCGGGTCCATTGAACCCCTTCACGCCATGGATGCTACGCCACTGGCTGTACTAGAAGCGAACACAATGACAATGTCGTTTCCACCGAGCGTGAGATTCAAAGTGCTAGAGTTAAAGATGAAAAAGAAACTAATACTTTGAAGTATCTGAGTCATCAAAATTCCGATATAATTCTCTCTTTTGCGGAGGCCTCTTTCCTGCTAACCTCACTAGCCCCGCAATTAACCTCCCTTAAATCCGGCCCTGATAATGATGTATATGTAATCTGCGCTATCTGTGAACGGGAGTGTCTCTCCAAAATGGGCTCCACAGCCACATGAGGAAGTGTGCTCTGAAATGAACCATAGTCGTTCTAAGACTGAAGGAGGCCAATGAATGATATATATATATATATATACTAGACATATTTTACCCGCGACCCGCGGGTCTTTATTTGCGCATTACTGTCGATATAGTCACTGAGAGTGTTTTGTAAACAATTAAACGAAATAATAATGTAATAAGTAAAGCGAATGTGTCAATGTAAAAATAGTGTGAATGAAGCTATCAAATCAGAATAGCTAATAGGCTTAAATCCATTTGTTCAAATTAAAACATTTGCTTGTAGGCCTACATATATTTGATTAAAATTTGAGACGAATAGACTTAATTTTGTATGTTCATGTGTTACAATATAAAGTAGATCTTTAGGTAGACATAGATCTAAATCTACACTAATCTAGAGGCTTGTATAGAGTTCATTCTGTGTTGCGCATGCGTGACCTTTTTTCATGAATGAATATAGGCCTATCTCAACACGGCTACGCAGCATTATTTAGCGAACAGCGAACGAATGTATTAAAAATGCTTTAGAAAAACAAATTTGAATGCTAATTTGATTAAAATATGAAATGAATGGACAATAATTAGTATGTTTATGTGTTAAAGCATAAAACTATCTTTGCGAAAAGAAGTTTTATCATCTTAGAGTTCAATAAGAGTTTTAGACCTAGGCCTAGGAATAGACTCAGTAGAGAGATGTGTTAATCACTGTTAATGTGTAACCATTTGGTAATGTCTAATCAAAGGATGTTCGCCAGACAATACCCGCGGCCTGCGGGCCTAAGTTTGTGTTTACTAATCTAGTGGATTGGATTTAGATGTATGTTAAACTTAACTAATGATCCTTTCAAGTTTTTTCTCTTTCGCTACGAAAATAAAATTAGGTTTGCGAAAATGGGATTACCCAAAGCCGATACATTCATATCTATTAAAAACGAAAAGAGCGATAGCTTTGTTAAATGAATTGGATTATAAAGTGAACAATTAAACGAAATAATTTTTAGTACGCGATTCATGAATGAATATAGATCTAGGCCTTTAACTCGGATTCGCAGCTTTCGTAGGTAAATGGAGCCTTAAGAAAACCAAATTTGAATGTTTATTTGATCAAAATATGAAATGAATGGACTTTAATTAATATGTTTATGTGTTAAAGTATAAAACTATCTGTGCGAAGAGAAGTTTTATCATCTTAGAGTTGAATTAGAGTTTTAGATCTAGGGATGGGATTATAAAGTAAACAATTAAACGAATTAATATTTAGTACGCGATTCATTACTGAATTGTCTAATGAAAGAATGTTCGTCAGGAAATCTGTAATCACAGATATAAGGAACTAATTAATGTAAAAAATGCTTTTGAAACACAAAATTGAAGGTTAATTTTATTATATAATGAAATCAATGGATCTTCTTTTGTCTTTTCATGTGTCAAAGTAAAAAACTATCTGCGCAAAGTGTATTTCTTAAAATTAGATCTAGGTCTAAATCCTTTCTATCTTTTCTCATGTCAACATTGTAGACATGGCCTAGATCCATAAAATACTATAGCTGTAATAGAGTCGGACCACTTTATTTTTTTTTGAGGGTCTTAAGTTTGTTTTAGGGCTACAATACATACACTACGGTCTAAGTTGGTACCCAAGGAACATTCCTGCCTAGTTTTATCAAGATTGGTCAAGCGGTTTTGATGTCTATAAGTAACATACATACATACATACATACATACATACATACATACATACATACCCCTCACATTCTACTTTATAATATAGATATAATATATATATATATATATATATATATATATATATATATATATATTTATTTATTTATTTATTTATTTATTTATATGCATATGTATGAATGTATATATGTGTATGTATGTGTGTGTGTTACTTTGAATAATTTTTTTTACAAAAGTTTTTTACCCATATTACTATATGCCTTTGCATCATGTAGAAATTCACACATTTATTAACCTATTATAAAACTAGTAACAGAAAGACAAATGTGTTGTTGTTTTTGTTTCAAATAGTACACAAAGGTAGCGGAACTTATAACATTTTGCAAGAGAGATGACTCTACTTTTTAGTAACTAAGGAATGATAGATTAAAATCATTAAATACTTTTACCTCGTCCCAGTTCTCTCCCCCACCCCCTTCCCCGTGAAAAATCAAGGTCAAACCAAGTCGTCATAGAAGGCCCGAACACTGACCTGCAACGTCATAAACTATGGGCAGTTTAGACCAATAGCTCGTTGTCACGTCACAGGTCTGGACGTGATCTAGAGATTACTATCCATCTTAGCAAAAAAAAAAGTTGAGTACATATAATAATAAGGCTTGTCTTCGAGTCCAAAGATTAGTGAGGATTACAGTATTTTCCGTGGCTACGCAGCCCCAGCTGTGACCTACATATTTTGCCACATCCAGGGCAAGCATAACCATTGTTAGCAGGTGGTCGATTTAGATTTTCTTTTCGTCTTCTTCGTTTGTCCTCGGCAGCATATTTTCTTTTGGTCTCCAATGTGTATCCCGCGGCCTTCGTGAGTGACCTCCAGCTGTCTCGTTCCGACGCCGCATGTAGCCAGGTGCTCTCCTCTACGTCAGCCAAGTAAAGTTGACGCCTAAGAAAGTCTTTGAAGCGTTTCCGTGGGGCGCCTCTGTTACGTCGACCACCTATTAGCTCACCGGAATAGACTGCCTTTGGCATACATTCGTCTCCCATACATGAGTAAATATACTGTAATTGAGTAAGTAGTTTGAGTAAGTCTTGAGTAAGTAGTTTTGTCGAGGAGTTTGTTTGTTTTTTTTTGGTTACACAAAATTCTTCAACCTAACGATGTATAACAGTCGAGTCAATTTCGAACATCCTGACACGAAATGACTCACGTTTACCCTTCTATAACTGTCTTCTAAGAAACTGGATGAGTCTAATTGTAAGTAGTCAGGGGTGACCAACCTTTTCTTTCAGTGCGCCAACGTTTTTTCACTTCGGATTCAGATTCGCCACTTCATATTTTACAAGTTTCAGTCCTTTGAAGTATGATAATTTGTTGTAAAAAAAAATGTTTGTTAGTAAAATTTTTCCATGTTTTGGATGTTCCTTCCGAGTTGAAGATAATTTACTTTCTAGTCCAAACCTCCAGCAGGACGACGGTGGATGAGAGCTGGAAGGGTTTGAACCCAGGACCATCGACAAGTCCGAACGACAGTCCAGCGCGCAAACCGCACTACCAAGCAGCCATCCTGTTTTTTTTTCTACACATTTGTGTTAAGTAGAGGAGGGGATTTATGAAAAGAAAAACTACAACTTTACCGTTTAAGTCTGTCATTTTAAGTTTGCATTTATAATTTTCATTTAATATTAAGATTTAATTTCCTTCACCTCAATCAATTTTGATTATTTTCTTGAATGAATATGGTTGCTCGCAACAGCAACTGACGGACATAACTATGGGCGAATTTTCTTAGTTCTGTTAAATGTTAACATGGCAATGATCCCCAAAATTAATCATTCATAAGCATTTGGTGTTAAGGAATGAGGACAAATGAATCAAATTCCAATTTCAGTACTAAATTTGTTTCAGACAAATAAGTTCCATGTGCAAGGAATCTTCAGAACATTTCGCTTAGTAACTGTAAGTTTGATTATAATTGCAAGCATTCAGTCTTCCTTATCAGCAGTATCACTAAAACGACTATGTTAATGTCTTTTGTAGAATAGACTTGCACGTTAATACTTTGTTCATTTTAAATGTGAAAATCGACTCAAACCTTTTTTTTTTTTTGGAAAATGAAAGATAAACTTTTAACTTCATTTTGAATCAGTGATATCAATCTCAAAACTAGATATGAATGTGTGTCCTTGCTACTTGCTATGCAGTTTTAGTTCTAGATCATTGAGATGTCTAGTACCATCCTGTCAAGAGTGGGGGTGTGTAAGATGTGAGATTGTGTGTGTGTTTGTTTATTTTATTAGTTGGTGTGTGAATTGTTTTATCACGGGATTTTCAAAAGGGGGGGGGGGGGGACAAAAAGGTTTCTAGCGGTCAGTCTAGCAGTTGGAGAGCTGACCTGGTCTGAGTAGGGTACTTGTGTTTGTTTACCAGTTTTATGCCTAGCGTAAGGAGATATTTTAACTTGTATTACTTTTCATTAGCTATGTGTGAGAACTGACTATTTGTGGGTAATATTATGTGTGGCATTGATAGCCTTTTGTTCAATGAATCTAGTCTGGGCGCCCTGTAGTATGTCAGTTGGGCACATTTTAGTATTTCAGTTATTGATGATTATGCATTCAATACTATATGTGTACTTGCTGTGGGCTGTAAATAAATACTAATTTTATACTCCTTCTTTGAGTGGTACTTTGTAATATTTATACATGTTAAGGTCTGCATGTGAGAATCATACCCTAGAACAGGGGTTCTCAACCTGTGGGTACCGACCCCCTTGGGGGTCGATTGACGATTTGCCAGGGGTCGCCTAAGACCATCGAAAATATGGATTGTTGTTGTCTATTATTCTATTGCTGTATGCGTGTGTGTGTGTGGGAGGGGGTCGCGGCAGAGTGGGGGATTGTAAAAAGGGTCGCCGAACATAAAAGGTTGAGAACAGCTCCCCTAGAATAATCGAACTATATATGTCTGTAGTAAAGAACTCATCCCCCAGTCCTTTATATTTGGGGACTGTGAATAACCCTGGAAGTCCCTTACTAAAAAATGCTAAATTCAACATCCATTTTTCATCACCTAGAAGAACTCTTTTCTTAGGCCAGTACATTTTTTTTCTATTCAGAAAATCCTGTGCGATATTTTTTCAGTGTCTACAATTTTCTGAGACCTTTCCTCTTGAAATTTAACGCACCTCGCGATAAAAGGATCTTACAAATAATAATTTTTGTCTAAATTCTCGTCTGTTTAAGACTCTTTCTCCCAATTTGACTCATACATTTCACAGCTAGTATCCATAACATGCTGCAAGCTCAGAATTGTTCCACACGCAGGCTCTTTGTGTATAAAGCAATGTTATCTAAAAAGAGGACAATCTAAAATTGTTGCAAGATTACTGGGAAAGTAACTCTACCAGTCATTTACGGTTAAGATAGCTTTATTTAATTGATGATTTCCTAGACAGAACATTGCTTACTCAAATTGTTTGATCGTCAGGGTTTTCCTTAGAGTGACTTAAGGCCAATACGTTCTTCAAAAATGTTGAAATTAGCACTTTTTATAACAATGAAAAGCTTAAATAGGTAACAAAAAATGTCTGAAACTATTAAAAAGACAGAGCAAACGTATTCGTGCTATATACACAATTATAACAATTACATTAAACCAACTTGTTGTGTGTTTTTAGTCTAATTAGTTTTATAAACATTTTGGTCAATTTGGGCTTCGTAATAGCTAGTAATTTAAATTCCTGTGAAGGTTTTCTTTTCTAGAAATTGGTTATAATGATTTTTTGCGAACATGGATGAAATGCAAAATGAAATGTAATTGTTCAACGTTTGAGGCATGTGTCATAGGTTGGCCCACCCCTGCTCTACTAAAAGCAAAGAAGAAAAATAAACATCCGATCAAATGAAAGCAATTGATTTTTATTACGTATAGATTCAACAAAACAAACGAAGCACTATCTATAAATATTAGAGCTACTATTTCTTAAAAGATGTTTTAAAACGACTTAAAAAAATAATTTAAAAAAAAAATAAAATGAGAGAAATAGGTAATATTAAAAAATGAAAAAAAAAATTAAAATAAAAAGCTTGAGATGTGACAAATAAGAGATAGAGAAACAAGCACATTTTTTTTTAATGGGAAAAGAAAACATAATCAATGCCACAAGTCTCGATACTGTAGGAATATGTTACTTTTTAATATGAAACAACATTAATTGCTTACCACTAATTGATTAATTAATTGGTTGTTTTTTTTTTATTGATTCACGTATTGTCTCCTACCATGAATAATTATGTGAAATTTCAACTTGATCGAGAATGGGAGAAAAAAACAAGCATGTACAAAATGTTAAAGGGTAATAACTCAACATATACAGTAACATCGCTGTTAATTTATTTCCCTTTTTTATACAAAACTAGATAATTAATTGCCAGTAATTGAGTAACTAATTTTCTTTTATTAATTAATGTCACATAGTGTGCAGCAAACTAATGTGCACAATTTTAACTTGTACAAATATTTCTCTAGACAGAAATAATCTTTGCAAAAAGATTGCAAGAACAAAAAAAGTTATAAATAACAATAAGCAATATAAAAAAATCAAGCAATTAAGTTGGCATTTATAACAAAAAAAATCATAATTAGCAGCAGTTGTTCAGTTTATTGAATAGTATTGTTACGATTCTCTCTTCCTACTCAGGCCTTCCGTAAACACTGCTAAACACAACACAATACATCAACACATCAAGAACTTGACAACAAGAGCTCCACAATATCGGGTACTTTAATAATGAGTGAATAAGTAGATAACAGCCAATACTAGGCAATTGGCATCAAACACGTCAACAACTAAAATGTCACTCTGTACATCACCGTACAAAACTCTACTGTCTCTCTTTCTGGACTTGTACATCAACACATGAGGACTCAACCAGGACGACTTCATGGCCGACTAACAGTCCCGGTCTCGACGCTCTCCGGTCTTCAACTGCCGCTTTCCTACACACTGTCTCTCGTACACACAGGCTTTCAATCACATGACCATCACATTGGTCATATTTGCGTGTAATCGTGTATTCGTACTACTGTCCCTTGTCCATGGCCCCACTGACCTGAATGATTCACGTGTGTGTCAGCTGAGCCTATAGTTAACCCTTTTGCGCCGCCAATAGGGTCATAACACTGCCCCCTTCTCAGATTTGTCCGTCCCGGACAAAAATCTATCACACGACATGGGCAGTGGAGGTGAATCGACGCAGGAGGAGGTCTATCGGTGGGGGCGACAATGGGCTTATATTGCCATCTCGATGAAGCCATCTGTGCTGTAGTCTGCGTATGTCTCTTTCTCCTTCTGCTCCAGTTGACCTTCACCTGGTTGCACAGACGTCGTGGTTGCATCGCCATCCTCTTTAGATTCAGCAACCATCGCCTTTTTCGGTCGCTCACTACTGAAGGCAGCCAGCCAGCACTTGGGGAGGGATAAGATGTCAGGACTGGGGTCACTAAGATCGTTGGCCTATCAGGTTGTTTCATAGGGCTTTCAAGAGATGGGTTTTGGGAATGGGTATCAGGTCCACAGGAGGGGAAATAGTGGCACACATCGTCTTCAGGCTTGTCCAGAGGGCAAACTAGTGGAGCAAGTTGACAGCACTCCACTTGCGAAGGACCCTCATCTTCAGCATCAGGCTCCAGTTCACTTACTTGACCATCATCAGGGCTTCTCACTATGGTCTCGTCAGCAGGACAAACGTCTGTCGGGTGCAGACCTTGCCGATGGGTTCCTTGGAGCTGGCGTTCTCCCTGCAAAGCTCGACACACAAAGTTCTTGCCAAACATCTGGGTGCAGCCATCAGGATTCGAATTCCTCTCAGCACTGACAGATTGACAGATGTCTTTAATGTCCTCAGCTACAGGCTTGAGGTAAGACACGACGTTGTCTTGTTCTATCTGGCTGATGGAGGCACTCACATCGTGGACGTCTGTAGCAAAAGCGTTGGTTGAACTATTGGTCTCGGTCTCTTCTCTTGTTTCTTCACCTGTTTCTTTCTGCGAGTCACCCTTGATCACATTCTGAAAGCCAGCCAACATCTGCTCTTGAAATGTGATCAAGAGCTCTACAACATCAGGTTCGAGTTCAAAGAGGTACGTGTTCGGATCTTCCTCTTCATCCACCAGTGCTTGCCGGAGACGTTCTTTAAGAGTTTCATTGTTCCTTTCGTAGTACTTCAGTCCTCGCCATTTCAGTTCTTGTTTCAGTTCTTTCAGATTCAGTTCATCTAGCAGTTTTACAGAAGCCATAAGAAATCCCTCTTCAAGACACCAGTGTTACGATTCTCTCTTCCTACTCAGGCCTTCCGTAAACACTGCTAAACACAACACAATACATCAACACATCAAGAACTTGACAACAAGAGCTCCACAATATCGGGTACTTTAATAATGAGTGAATAAGTAGATAACAGCCAATACTAGGCAATTGGCATCAAACACGTCAACAACTAAAATGTCACTCTGTACATCACCGTACAAAACTCTACTGTCTCTCTTTCTGGACTTGTACATCAACACATGAGGACTCAACCAGGACGACTTCATGGCCGACTAACAGTCCCGGTCTCGACGCTCTCCGGTCTTGAACTGCCGCTTTCCTACACACTGTCTCTCGTACACACAGGCTTTCAATCACATGACCATCACATTGGTCATATTTGCGTGTAATCGTGTATTCGTACTACTGTCCCTTGTCCATGGCCCCACTGACCTGAATGATTCACGTGTGTGTCAGCTGAGCCTATAGTTAACCCTTTTGCGCCGCCAATAGGGTCATAACAGTATATTGAATAACATATTTAATAACATAGTGTTTTGATCCTTACGTGATGTGAAATAGAACACTGTTTCACTTGTTAATTCAAGATTGAAACTTGCTTAGTATCATCTGTATATATATATAAATAATTCTCTACGTCGCCCAAACATGCGGGACACTACGTAGACACTCTAACCCTCCTTATGCCCCCCTCCCGCCTGCACACGCACCGATCTCGCTCTCAATGGCACACAACTTTGCCCAAACCCACCCCACTTGAACAACTGTGTCTTTCAGGAAGTGTTCACCCGTCACTAAATAGCAACATATGCTACGCCGCGGGTCGGCTAGTTCTTAATAAGACATTAAATGTTTACTAAATGCTTCAATGGTCGTGTGGTATGCGAGCTAGATTGTCGCGTCTGATTCCAAACCTGCCGCTTACCCCCGGACATCCTGCGAGAGGTTCGGACTAGGGTGCAATTTAATTCAATTCTAAAGGAACATCCGAAACACGAAAAGAAACTGTCCAATGGCGTAGTAGTAGCCCTTGGCATAAAAACAGGAATAAAATAGAGATTCAATCTTGTTAGGTCCCTTTGTCATGAGCTTCTGACCAGGGCTGGAACACGACATGGATGGAACTGGATGGAGCCAATGTTCAGGCCATGGTCGTCAGCTCGTCTGTTTTATTAGTATTATTAGTATTATGTTAGTTGGCTAAACATTCTTTGCCTGTTTGTTCTAATTGATGAACCCAATGTCACTGGAGAGATTATCAAAACTATTCAAAATACGTTATATCTAAGATGTACATTTAATTACAAAGTGGTCATAACGGTTTGGTATGAAGTATTGTCTATGACAGACATAGGCGCACCTATAGGAAGGCAAAAAGGATGAAAAACACTTGAAAATATGAACCAAATTTACAAGGCAAAGGAAATAGTAGACTAGTTGAAAAAACATGTCAGAAGATCATATTATTATAATAAGTAACATTCTTCTTTTTAAGCTAATGACATTTCGCAGTTATTCATTAGTCCCACAGAGATTGTGAAAATCTGTGTACGCTATTTCTTTGTGATTGTATTTTGTGAGAATAATCTCTCTCTCTCTCTCTCTCTATGCTAAAAAGGTTTAAAATGTAACAGAAAATACATTGATTTTTTAAAAATGTATTTAAAAGTTTCGAAGACATAACACCTATTTACGTTGTGGAGGGGGGGAGGCTTAAACAACGTAAAGTCTTCATGTTTATGAATAAGTGTGTAGTTGTGTGTGTTTAAACATTAGGATTGGTTAATAATATGTAGTGGCAGTAAACAATACATTGAAAGGCGGAGATTTCATATTTAGTCTAAAGCCTGCTGAAGGAAGGACAAGACTCCAAAAGGAGGATAAGTCCCTTTTTTTTTGCTGGATGTCTGGCAACGCTGGTCAAGACTGAACTCAGAAGATAAATCTCTCCGAAACCTCTTGCACACTACACTGGCTAATAAAATTTACAAAGTCCGTTTTCGTTGGCAAGCAGAGAGAGATGTGACGTAGATCTACTTCTGCTCAATGTTCCTAGTCCATAACTTTTACTCCAGGCTTTAACTCATTGTATTTATAACACGAAATTGACAGTTATCTTTTAATATATCCAATCAAATAGATTATACAATACTTAAGAGCAATCAAGCTAATGAAATAATATCGTTTTAAATCATTGTCAACCAGTCAATGGTTATATGCTTCTCGAATTCAAGCGTATAGCAAACAAAACAAAACAAAAAAACACAAAATAAATGTTTTTATACATTGCAAAAGAGATTTGACTACGTTATTCCTAGGTACTGTTATTTATTTTGACATATACCTTGTTTAAACGTATAGGCACATGTCTCAAATTAGAATAACCAATCATAATTAGAGGGGTTAAGCATGATCTCGCAACCATTAACCAAAGGACAAATTTTAATACTATAATTACTGTTCTTAAGTCTGACCAGACAATATAGTCTGCTCTAAGGGCGACTGATGCAAAGGGAACTGCCATCAAACCGAAGATGATGGATATTAAAAGCAACCTTTGACCCTCTGCGCGTTGATTCATGGGAATCACCTGTATCGTGTTGACTCCCTGGCTTGAGTTGATGTTCACCACCAAGGACTGGTTCATAACCTGTTGGTTTGCTGGATATGGATAGGATACTGCATTCTGTGGATATGGATATGAGTTCAGTGGATTAAAGGGAACATTACCAGGGGCGTAGATCTGAGGAGGATATTGTATTAAATTTTCTTGTGGTTCAACAGTCTGTTGAAACACAACTATGGGTTGCTGGTTGGTGCTTATAGTCTGTCCTTGTTGCGATGTGGGAAAATGGACACAGTTGAGAACAATACTGACTACTATTGAGAGTGACACGGGTAGAAACACTGATACCCCAAACATGGATTCCAAAGACTGGCTGTTTGTGCAGTGAGACTCATAATTAACCTTTGACATGCAAAGCGGAGGTATTATAATTAGTCCTAAGATCCAAGGGATGCTACTTGCACCAACTGCAGAGATTGTTTTGTAGTTGTCATGGATACTTTGAATCCTGTTTCTAAGGAAGACTTCAGCTGCCAGTACCACAAGACCAAGTCCGTAGACGAAATGAATCAAGTATAACGTGTAGGTTGTGGCATAGGTGATTAACCTGCAGGTTATAAAGGTTTTATCGTCCTCAAATGATAATTTAGCAAGCACTACTAACGGGAAGAGCGCCAAGATGATGTCTCCTATAGCCAAGGATATAATCATCATTAACTTGACGCTCTGATAAAACATTGGTTTCTTGACTTGGGTGACGATGAGTGCCCCGTTGATCAAACAGATTAGAAGAATGAAGATCACAGTGAGTGCTTTCGTAGCAATTAATATTCGGGCTAAGTCAGAATCCATCTTGAGAATATCTGGGCGATTTGATAACTGAAATAAAACATCAACATTTAAGTTAGTCTAATTTTCAAAAATTATGCAGATACATGTATACCAATAATGAATCTATGATTTAAATATTTGTAACGTACTCATACTGTACAGAAGTACACAAGTGTGCGGTATGCAAAAGTCAGTAATATTTACAGGGCCGCCGCGAGGGTTGTGGCCGCCTGAGTGCGAAATTTAAAAATGCCGCCCTTTCCTCCCCCAACCCTTTTTTTTTAGAAAAAAAAATTAAGACTGAGCTGGACACTGTACCTAAAGTGCTCTTTGATTTAAATCAATTTTTATAGACCATTCCTTGTTTCCTTTCTTTTTCACATTGTTGTCCTATTCTCATGCCCTCTAAGATGTTTTACTTTCAGTTTTAACTTTGCATTTTTTAAAAAGAATAATTATAATGCATACATTCTCCATACAAGATCCTCTGGGAAACTATTTAATGTATCAAGGCTGCGGGCAAAAAGCTAGGAAGCTATTCGTCAGGGAACTCATGTATGCTGATGATGCAGCTATTGTGGCTGATTCTGATATTCAGCTACAGTCCCTGGTTGACAAACTATCTGCTGCTTGCCAGAAGTTCGGCTTAAACATCAGTCAAAGCAAGACTAAGATACTTGTCCAAAACACAAATACTGCACCTCAAGTAAGCATTAATGGCCAACCACTAGAAATTGTTGATCACTTTTGTTACCTTGGCTCCATCATATCCAACAACACTCTACTGGATAAAGACATAAACAACAGGATAGCCAAGGCAATGGCCACCATGTCACGGTTGCAGAAAAGAGTCTGGGACAACATATTGCTGACTAGCAGTACTAAAGCCTTAGTCTACCGGACCTGTGTGTTGAGCACCTTGCTGTACGGAAGTGAAACATGGTCAACCTACTCATGGCAGGAAAAAAAGCTGAATGTCTTCCACCTCCGATGCCTAAGGCGGATCCTTAAAATAAGGTGGCAAGATAAGATAACCAATGAGGAAGTGCTACAAAGAGCAGGTTGCCAGGACATCCGCTCTGTTATCAGCAGGAGACGCCTTGGTTGGCTTGGCCACGTTCGTAGAATGTCAGTAGGTTGACTTCCACAAGACATTCTGTATGGCAATCTAATAGAAGGCAGGAGAGCCACTGGTCGTCCACTTTTACGTTATACGGATGTATGCAAACGCGACATGAAGCTCTTCAAAATTGACACTGGCAACTGGGAAGAGGTGACACTGGACAGATCCACATGGAGAGAGAGCATAAAGGAAGGGTCACAGATTGCAGATGTCATACACAACAGAAGCAGAAAGAAGGGTGAAAATGCAACGGCGCCTGGTGATTATATATGCCCAACCTGCGATCGCAGCTGTGTATCAAGGATTGGCCTCTTAAGTCACACAAGAAGTTGCAAAGGGAAAAGATCGTCTCTCGAGACGTAAAATGCCACAGACAATTACAATGCAATTTTACAACTTTTAGGTTATATTTTTCATTAAATTTCACTAGAATGAGTCAGGGTTTTTTTCCGAAATAGTGTTGCCCACATGATTGTTAAGCGTTGCATAAAGCTCTTTCTAGAGCTAGATTTTAAGATGTGGCAGGTTTCCTCTCAAGTTGACAAGAGGTTTGATTCCGGGCGGGGCCTCGACGCTAAGCGTCTTCTGACTTATTTTTTAACTTCAGAAATTATTTACCTGGCCTTTTTCTCGTAGTAAGAAGAGAGAATATAAAAAAAGAACAATATTGATGTGTGTGACTCTCCGTCTGTCCGTCCATCTGTCCGTCCGTCCCGTTTACATGTCAGAAATGTGTTTTCTCTCAGAACGGTCTATTCATTGTAATAAAAAAAAAAGTTGAGGGCCATATTAAGTCTAATAATGAAGTGGCAACCCTGGCCAATAGTTCTGGGACACAAAATCCAGAAGAATCACACTAGCGGAAACGTTTTGAAAGGTTTTCTTCAAAACGTTATGATCAGGGCCGGTCCTAACAATTGCGGGGCCCTATGCGAAACTGATCGCGCGGGGCCTAGTCTAGGTGGGAATAAGGATAATAAGTGAAAATTAAGATTTTGTATTAGAAAATTAATTCGACTTTGAATTTTATTCATTCTTTACTAAGCACAAAATTGCGATCAAATTAACTTTACTTTACGAGCTTTTCAACCTATGGCATATTTATATGCCAGTGACTATAAAAGTAAATAAAGTATTGGAACTTCCGATTAAGGTGAAAATTTGCCTGCCCCGGTCATTACATTTTATTACATGAAAGCTGACAATGCCTTTTCTCGCGCGTAGTGTTGTCGTTTTCCGTAATGAATGACACCCACAAATGAAAGTGTGTCTTTTTTTTTTGGAGATTTTATGAGGTTTCAGAAGATTTTTATAAAATTTAATAAATTCATGAGATTTCCAGGAATTTTTCGTATATATATTGCAATTTAATAATTATACCTAGAATTAGGGCGGGGGCCTATGAAATAGGTTGCAGTGGCCTAAGACTGGCCCTGGTTTTGATCCATATTGTGGCATATGCTTTTCGCAAAAACAGTCTACATTTGACAAGGTCTTATTAGTAGACGAAACGAACTAAACATATTTTAATGTTTAAAACATTGGTAATAATGTAATTTTACTAATATTCTGATAAATTACACCTCCCCTTGTTGTTGGTCGGTCGTTGGCTTCTCGCTCCAAACATCTAGTACAACTAAACCTATGTGGGCGTTTAATATAAAATATTTAACTAATTTTTAGTACTAAACAAAAAATTTAAGGAAAAAAAAGGGAACCTTTGAATAATGATTCGGCCGCCCCCTAAAGTCGGCCGCCTGCGTCCAGTGCACACATTGCACAATAGGTAGCGGCGGCCCTGAATATTTATTTAAAAATGTTCTTATTGTTAAAGTAACAAAAACCGATAGACTACCTAACGATGGGGCTTGTGTTTGAAAATAGACTCCATCTTATTGGCGTAGCTGGAAAGGGGTTGGGGTTTACCTATCCGCAATGGAACTTTCTTGACAGATTTTTTGCTTAACTTTTGTGTATTTTCTGTGACATTTTAATGTTAAACCATCACTTGCCCCAGCGCAGTAAAGGGGGCTTCGAGTTGAAAATCCCCTTCCAGGAGGTTTTAAGGTTAAAACCCCCACTCGACTACAAAACAAAAAATAATGTAAACGACAGCGCACCAAAGGCGGTTTTGAATTTAAAATGTATACGATCTGGCAATATTGGCGATATGGTTTAATTAAATGTTCTATATTAGTTTTGAGCATTCAGGGTTAGGTTTGACTTTAACAAGAGATGAAATAAATATACATAAACCAAGATACGCAATGAATAGAATATGCATTTTGCATACATTTAATTTTGAATGCATAGAAATCATACATATAAGTACATATATTTGATAGTATTGTGGTTAGCTACCAACTTTAATTAATTAATTATATTTATTTATTTATTTTGGTTTAAATTAATTTCACAACACCAAAAAAAAAAGAAGATAAAATAAAAAGGTTTTCTCAATAGTCAATCACTTACGTTATAACACTGCAGCCAAGAAATGTGACGCTTACTTAAGAGCGCACTTCAACTACGCAGGCACTACTTCTGGACCCACATATATATTAATGACTCTTTCGTATTCATACGCTGCGATAATTAACTCGATCTCATAGAGCGTTTACGATAATAACTCTTTTTTTTTTTTTTTTTAAATAAAGTAATTGTCAGTGGATTTGGGCCAGGTGCACATATTGCGTTTGGTCGATAAGAAAAAAAAAATTATAAAAATTACTTTTAATAGAATCTACTTCCGTGATGTGTTCAACCTGGGATCGCTCATAAATCTCAAGTATGCAAGCCAAGCCTGTTTGTTGGTTGACGCAAAAGACTGATCATTTTAACACAGTCACTGGGTAACAAATGATAGAAACCAGAGAGTGTTTCCAACTCCTCCAGCGGGTCCTGGGCAGGGCCCCGGCGTCGTTTTCTAACGTTTTAGAAACTCATTCTACTGGCGTTTACAACTCTCTTTAATCACAGTAAAAAATAATGTTAGTAAAAATAAAAGGTTAAAGTAAAAAAACATGTGTTGGGCCAGTATTGGAATATTTTCAGAGATAGAAATGCGTTCTCCTAGAGCAGCGGTTCTCAACCTTTTAAGCTCGGCGACCCCATTTTACAATCCCCCACTCTGCCACGACCCCCCCACACACATATATATATATATACAGCAATAGAAGAGTAGACAATAACAATCCATATTTTCCATTGTCTTAGGCGACCCCCTGGCAAATGGTCAATCAACCCCCAAAGGGCTCGCGATCCACAGGTTGAGAACCCCTGACCTAGAGTGTAGAGTGCGCTATTTATCCAAATAAAAAAAAACAACACTTCTCTAATTTAATAAAATAAAAAAGGATGTAACAATTTTCATTATTATTATGCATTGATATTGGAGGTATATATAACGCACTTATTCCAAGGCCGGATTTGAAGGTCCAGTACAATTTAAGATTATCTATACAAAGTACGATCTTACAATACTTTAAGTGTTCCTAGAGATAGCTCTGAAATATCATCTTCAAAAATGCTAAATTAAAACAGGTTCTTAGTCTTTTTGAAAAGTGTTTTTCTCTGCTCTTAAAGCAGGTGGAACCATGTTTTCTGCAGATGTCGCCATGTCACCCCTAGAAGCCACTGAGTGTTTGGAGACACCCGGCAAAGTCTCAGTGTTACCAGGAGCCAGTTGATTTTAGAGACCTCAGAAGATGTCTCAAAGTCTCTCGGAGCGAAATCATGTACTACGGACTCTGTAGATGAGTCGCCTCTCGGAGCTAAATGGTGTAGTGAGACAGTTTATTCCCGTCCATTTGGAAGACGTATGTGGGCATAGTTCTGATTAGCTTCAATAAGCTCCACTTCGAGCATAGTTCTGATTAGCTACAATAAGCTCCACTTCGGGAACAGTTCTGATTAGCTTCAATAAGCTCCACTTCGGGCATAGTTTTGATTAGCTTCAATAAGCTTCACTTCGGGCATAGTTCTGATTAGCTTTAAAAAGCTCCACTTCGGGCATAGTTCTGATTAGCTTCAATAAGCTCCACTATTGAAATTGTGCAAACCTTTAAATACCTTGGTACTATCCTAGACAATAAACTAAATTTTACTGCAAATACTGATTATATCAGCAAAAAAGGGCAGCAAAGATTACGACTACTAAGAAAACTGTCCTCGTTTAATGTTAGCGAAAAGGCCTTGGCTATGTTTTATCACGCTCACATCTGCAATATTTTCAGTCTCAATATCACTGCCTGGTATGGCAATCTGAGCATTAAAAATAGGAATTAACTTAATAGAATCCTCAATGCTGCTGGCAAAATCATTGGCAAAAAACAAACCCCATTTGGGCAGTTGTTTGAGACAAACATCTATAAAAAAGCTAACAAAATAGTCTTTCGTGAGGCGTCATGTTTGTAGCAGTGCATAGTAGAGATCTAATTGAATGAAGAGTGTCATTTGAGGCTAACTCCCATTGTAAAATGTTTGTAAAATGTTTTATATGTTTCGGATGTTCCTTCAGAGTTGAAGATAATTACTTCCTAGTCCAAACCTCCCTCAAGACGGCGGGGGATGGGAGCGGGCAGGTTTTGAACCCTGGACCATCGATAAATCTGAACGACAGTACAGCGCGCAAACCGCACGACCAGGCCATTGTGTGTTATGTAGCATTTAGGTTCTCAGGTGGAGGAAGTTGACGCAAGGGCAGGAGTCTGTCGGAGTCTGGCTTCATCTTATTATGGGAGACTTCATAACCTAGTAATCTTATTCTTGAAGAAGCGTATGCACACTTTTCCTCATTAAGAGTTAGTCCATATTTTTTTATAGCCCCAAGAAATGTATGCAGATTTTTATCATGCTCTTCTCTGTTCTTACCACAAATGGTGATGTTGTCAATATAAGCATATGTACCCTCCAGTGACTCTTGTTCTATGATCTTGTCGATTGTCCGTTGCAAACAGGCTACCCCGTTGGTTACTCCAAAGGGTATCCTACAGAATTGGTATAACTGTCCTCCAGCCTCAAAGGCAGTATAAGGGCGATCAGTCTTCCTTAGAGGGATCTGATGGTATACGTTGCGAAGATCAAGGATGCTAAATATATAGTATTTAGGTATTTGAGAGACCATATCATCAATTCGAGGTAAGGGATAAGCATCCCGAAGTGTGAACCGATTAACAGTTTGTCTGTAGTCCACTACCATTCTTCGTTTGTGTCGTTCGTTAAGTTGTTATTAAGACTTGAGCCCGCCATGGAGACGACGAGGGCTCAATGATGCCATCTTTCAAGAGTCTGTAAACCTCTGAATTGAGGAATAGAGTGTCATTTGCAGAATAACGTCTGGATTTTGTAGCGATAGGTCGACACTCTTTAAGCATATTTTGGAAAAGAGAAGCGCGTTCGACATTAACAGCTTTCATTCCATTTAAAACCATGTTCATACAAAATGTTCAAAGGGGAATAACTCAACATATAAAGCAACATAAAATATCGCAGTTATTTTATTTATCTTTATTATACAAAACTAAAAAATTAATAATGTCAATAATTGATTAACAAATTGTTTTTTTTTTAATTAATTTATGTTTTGTTAGATTCTGCAAATAATTGTGTAAAAGTTTGTACAAAAATTGTACCAGACAAATATAGGCTTTGGTAAAAAGATACCAAGAACAAATAAAGTTATAAAAAATGATATAACATAAAAATAAATCAAGCAATAGAGTTTATATTACATAACCAAATAATCAAAAATTTTATTCATGTCTTGGGCCTATCTGTTTTTAAATACTGTTAAGCTTTAATTCATCAGTCAGTAACAACGTTTAAAACAATAAGGTATATAAAAGGAAAAACATAGGTATTATTTTAAAGTTTTGCAAAATGTCCAGCAACGCAAGCTATTTTCAAGACAGGTAGGTATCCGGCTCCGGCTTCGGCCGAATATCCTATTTTACTATTCGACAATATTCGGCTCCAGTCGAATATCAAAAGGTACTATCCGGTGCACCCCTAGTTGATAAGCCCTTATATGTTTACTGAATGCTTCAATGGTCGTGCGGTATGAGTTCTAGAGTATCGTATCAATGCGTACGGATTCAAAACCTGCCCTCTAACCTCCCCACCCCGGACATCCTGCGGAAGGTTCGGGCTTTGGTCTAAATTAAATTTCACTCTAAAGGAATTTTCTATACATGAAAAAAAAAAACCTGTCGAATGAGGTAGTAGTAGGTGAGGTCCCTTCCTCCTGAGCTTCTGACCAGGGCTGGATCACATGACGTGGAGGGAGGGAACAGGATGGATTATAAGTCCAGGCCATTGACGTCAGCTCGTTCTATTACTTTTATGTTAGTTGTCTAAACATTCTTTGCCTGTCTGTTCTAATTAATGAGTCCAATGTCACGGGTGAGAGTATCTAAATGTCAATTCTAATGCTTACATGTCATTACAAAATGGTCATTCTGTTTTGTCAGAGTGGAGAGAAGAACGTTTTGGTATGAAAGTTTTGTCTATGACAGACATAGGCGCACCCATAGGAATTATTGTCTATGACAGACATAGGCGCACCCATAGGAAGTATTGTCTATGACAGACATAGGCGCACCCATAGGAAGTATTGTCTATGACAGACATAGGCGCACCCATAGGAAGTATTGTCTATGACAGACATAGACGCACCCATAGGAAGTATTGTCTATGACAGACAGGCGTACCCATAGGAAATATTGTCTATGACAGACATAGGCGCACCCATAGGAAGTATTGTCTATGACAGACATAGGCGTACCCATAGGAAGTATTGTCTATGGCAGACATAGGCGCACCCATAGGAAGGCAAAAAGGATGAAAAAGACTTGTAAATAAGGACCAAAAATACAAGGCTAAGTAAATAGCAGACTAGTTGATCAAACATGTCAGAAAATCATATTACTATAATAAGTAAAACTCTTTTTTTTATTTAAACAAAAGACATTTTGCAGTAATTCATTAATCCCATTGAGGAAACCTACACACGATATAACCTTCTGATGGTATTTTGTGAGAATAATCTCTCTCTCCCTCTCTCTCTATGTCTGTTTGTGTGTGGGTGTGCGTTAATAAGTTTTGAAATGCTACAGAAAATACACTAATTTTTAAAAATATTTTTTTAGAAAGAATATCTGAATGAAATTCTATCAAAGGCAAATGACAGAGAAGAATGGAGAAAGAATGTTGACAGATCTTGTGTGTTTCCCCAAACGGTACAGCAGACCAAAGGATAGGTGAAAGTGAAGGAGAAGTTCAATGTGAGCCTGGCCTAACTGTTGTCATATTATGATTATATAATTGATCTAATTGTTTTGTAAAGGGTCAATCTCTTATTCAAAGCCTCAAGAAAAAAAAAACATTTTCGTAAAAAAAAAAAAATTCCCCTTCCTCTAGTTCAGTGTCTCATGAATGTACCGTGCACTGCAGTTCACGCGATACTATTAAAAAATTCGAATTAATTGTTGTTTTAAATTACGTTCCCTTCATATGCATACTAAATAGATTTTTTCTCTTTAAAAATAAAAGTAAACATTTTTTTAAAATAAATGTAGTAGTTAGTATGACAGAAGTTATTTAACTTAGCAATACAATACTAAAAAAAAATTTCTTACAAAAAATCTAAAACCGTTTGTATAAATGTGTTAAAAATATGATACATAGTCATCTCCCTTACCAAATAGCCTCTCGTGTTTGTTACTATTAATAATGAATAGTTGTAAAATTGGTGTATTTTTATGAAAAAACTGCTTGCATACTTGATTTAAAAATTAATTTTTTCTATTTCAGAAAAGAAAAAAGCTGCCGTTGTATCAGAACTTTGCATGGTCTAAAATATAATGATGTGGGATTCTCAATATTTTATTAGTTTACGAGATCTAAACGGGACGTACGGACGGTCAGACAAGCGTCACAAAACTAATAGCGTCTATTCCCCTTTCGGGGGCCGCTAAAAACCCGTAAATATGTTATTATACATTCAAATAAGGTTGGACTTTACGTGTTTAGTTTTAAGTTCTGTTGTTTATTTCGACATATACCTTGTTTAAACGTACTGGCACATGTCACAAATTAGAATAACCAATCATAATCAGAGGGGTTAAGCATGATCTCGCAACCATTAACCAATAGACAAATTGTGTTACTACAGTGGATGCCACTAAGTCCGGCCAGACAATATGGGGATACTGCATTCTGTGGATATGGATTTGAGTTCAGTGGATTATAATGAACATTGCCAAGTGCGAAGCCCTGGGGAGGGTATTTTATTAAGTTTTCTTGTTGTGTAACAGTCTGTTGAGACACCACTATGGGTTGCTGGTTGGTGCTTATAGTCTGTCCTTGTTGCGATGTGGGTAAATGGACACAGTTGAGAACAATACTGATTACTATTGCGAGTGAGACCGGTAGAAACACAGATACCCCAAACATGGATTCCAAAGACTGGCTGTTTATGCAGTAATTCTCATAATCTACATTTGACATGCAAAGCGGATGTATTATAATAAGTCCTAAGATCCAAGGGACGCTACTGGCAGCCACTGCTGTAACTGTTTTATAGTTTTTGTTTTCGTGAATACTTTGAATCCTGTTTCTGAGGAAGACTTCAGCTGCCAGTACCACAAGGCCAAGTCTGTAGACGAAATAAATCAAGTAGGACATGTAGGATTTGGTACTGACGATTAACCTGCAGGACATGAAGGTTAGATCTTCCGCGAAATATAATCTAACATGCACTACTAACGGGAATAGGGCAAAGATGATGTCTCCTATAGCCAAGGATATAATCATCATCAGCTTGGCGCTCTGATAAAATTTTGGTTTCTTGACTTGGGTGATGAGGAGTGCCCTGTTGATCAAACAGATTAGAAGAATGAAGATCATAGTGAGCGCTTTTTCAGCAATGATTACTTGAGCTACGTTTGGTTCCATCTTGAAAATATCTGGGCGTTCTTACTTACTGAAATAAAAAAGCAATAACATATAAGTCTAATGTAATGAAATTATGCAGATACAGATATACCAATAATGAATGTATAAATTTAAGCATTTGAAACTGTTACAACTACTGTATTAAAATGTCAACGTAACTCCGTAGCTTATGTATGTCGTTATTTTGTTATAAAGTGATCTTATTTTTATAATATGTCTAAGTGGCAAATACCGAATGGCTACCTAACGATGGGGCTTGTTTGAAAATCGACTTCATCTCATGAGCGTAGCCAGGTGGGAGTTTAGGGATCAAACACACACGCCCGATATGAATTCCCTCCCTCCGCACGGGGGGGGGGGGGGGGGGGGGGGGGTTTGTGACAGATTTTTAGCTTTACTTTTGTTTATTTTAGGTGAGATTTTAATGAGATTTTAATGGTAAGCCATCACTTGCCTCAAAGGAACCAAGGGGGTGTTTGAGTTTAAAATTCCCCTCCATGTGGTTAAAAGGTTCAAACTCCCATCTTCTACAAAAAAATATAATGCAAACTAGAATAACCTGATTCCATGAGCGTAGCCAATGAGGATTTTGAGTTTAAAGCCCCCTCCACTTTTCTTTTAAGTATAAAATCCCTTTTCCATTTGGGTACCGGCCCACCGGGCATTTGCCCGAAAGCCCATGTAGCCAGTCCGCCCCTGGTTTCAACTAATATGCATATTATCCCTTTTTTAAATCTTGCAAGAACGTTAGTAAAAACATCTGTGTGTGAATGTATCATCAGCAATGTGTTGACGCTTGTCAAGACTATGAAAGAAATATCACTGATCAACCTATTCTTACACAGTTCTTGGCCCTTTATGAAAACATTCGTATAGTTATTTGAACATTCATGAACTTCATTGATGTACTCTGTATATTTTAAACTGTTTGTAAATGTACAATTTTCGTAAAAATAGAGGAGCAACAGCAATGGATATACAGGAAGACATGGCCATTTTCCTCCTTGTTGTCCAACCACCATGGCACGTGACTTAGGTTAAAGTAGGTCAGAAATCCGGAACAACCCCTTCCATCTGTTTTTAACGGACGCCACAACAAGGCCATTAGACCGTGACCTCCGTGACCCATATCGAAGGTGCCGATTAGACACAAGTTTAAAATCTACTGTGCACTGTAGCCTACCTAGGTCTAGTTGACCCCCCAAAACAACTGTGCGACCCCACACTTGTCTAGCCCGCTTACCCTGTTCAGTGACATGTGACCTAATTTGGTATCTGATCGATCAATATTTGTCCCTCCCGCTACGTTTTTGGCTAAAACAACACGGGAGACAACAGTTACGGGTTATAAGTCCAACTTGATTGGCGTATGAATATAAATGCTCGAACTGTGGCAAACTCTGCCGATCCAGAATTGGCTTGATCAGCCACTCCAGATTCTGCCCCGTCTCAAGACGTAACCAAAGCCAGTGACTCATCTGGGCGCATCCATTGTCTTACGAGACAGAAGAAGCCATATATATATATATTTGGTTCAGTCTTAGTAACCTATCACTTTGGATTGTCTTTACATTTGCAGAGCATTTAGGGATGTGTAGGAAAATAGTAATAAAATAGTGTAAAAAAAACAAACTGTAGATCTAGCGTTCGTTAGTGTCATTGATAATGATAAAGACTCTTCGTTAATTGCTAGTAATAAAGGAATATTAGTGAACACCCCCTATTTACACCAAAGGTTATAGCATGTATATGTTTTAGGTCCTATTTAGAATAATTTTAGATAAGTCTTGTTTAGCTGGTTATATCTGGTATCTAAATTTTCTATAAAAGAAATCTCTTCGCCCAGGACCTACCCTCCTTCTGTACTAGAAGAAAAAAAAAATTTCTTTGAACCCGTGTAAAAACCCTTGTTTTTTTCAGAGTATACGAAACTAAATGTGTCGATAAAGAAATGGAGTATAAACAAAAGCAATAGACTAGTTTCGTCCTAGCTATCAAAATAATGGCTCATCTTAACAAAGATAGTGGGGTGTTACCGTGTTAGCTACTAAAAGAAAATATGGCATAAATACACACACACACACACACACACATATACATACATACATACATACATACAAACATACATACATACATACATACTCACCCTTTGTGTCAGGACTTTGTGATTTTACCACCACAAAAGAGATACAAGACACCGATGGCAAAGACAAACAGACACAAAAACTCTTTTGTTCCCCTGGCAATCAAATCATTAAATAGGGACAATCTGGTATAAACTTTGTCACATGTAAACTATGAGTGAGTCTGGTGTGAATGTACACTTTGGTTTCTTATAGTTATAATGTTTTTTGTTTGGTGTAATGCACAAAGTGTAAGACAAATTTGCATACGGATAATAAAGATTATTATTATTATTATTATTATTATATATATATATACATTTGAGTAATATATTTATAATAACCACTGTATAATTCTATCTTTTTTATGGTAACACAGACGTCTCATATATTGCGGTTAGCTGCCTACTTTTATTTTATTTATTAATTTGGGTTTAATTTATCTACACATCACACATTATAAGAAGATGAAATATAATGGTTTGCTTAATAGTGTATCACTTACATTATAACACTGTATTCAACGAATGTGAAGCTTACTTAACAGAGCTTAAACGAGACAGGCACTACCCAACCCACATAGGGCCTATATATGTAATGCCTCTGTTGTATTAATTCGCAGCGATAATTAAATCCATCTCATATAGCGTGTACGATAATAACTTTTTTAAAGAAATTGTCGGTGGATTTGTGCCAGGTGCACTATTGCGTTTACTGGATAAGAAAAAAAAAACGTTTTAAATATGTTACACGCCTGCTTGTTCTAGAATCTATTACCTTGATGCACTCAACCTGGGATCGCTCACTCATAAATCTCACGTAAGATAGTCAAGCCTGTTTGTTGAAAACTAATCCTTTTAACACAGTCACTGGGTATTCAACACACTGAACTAGATAGAAATGGACAATAGTTGTCCAGGCTTACTACACAGGTCACAAATGATGGAAACCAGTGGCGTACAGAGTGTGCCAGGCGCACAGTGCAGTAAGGTCTTTCGGACCTCTCACCCTTCACCTCCCGATAGTGTGCGTCAATGTTTCTCAAACTTTGACTGGTAACAGCGTTTTACACGACAAAAAAAATCGATCCCCACGTCCTCAACCTTAGCCAAATGTTTTCAAAAGTTTTAGCAATTTATTCTACTGGCATCTTAATCACAGAATAAAAATAATGAAGTTTGAAACTAAAAGGTTAGAGTAAAACGCCATGTGTTGAGCCAATATTGGACTGTTTTGTCTTGCTACCAGAGATGAGAAATGCTTTCTCCTAGCGTCTAGCGTGTGCTTTTTATCCAAAGAATAATATACACATGTCTAATTTAATCAAATAAAGAAGGATGCAGCAATTTTCAATATTATTATGCGATTGATATTTAAGGGTTATATAAAGCACTTACTTCCAAGGCCGGCTTTGGAGGTCCAGTACAATTTGAGGCCATCAAAACCAAGTACGATCTGATAATAATGTTATGAGATTTTGATCTTCAAAAATGCTAACTTAAAAACAGTAGTCTTTTTGGAAAAGTCTATGAAAGCTACAAATTTAGCCAATATGTTACCAAGGCTGGATTCAAAATCACGGTATTAAAGAGCATATTTTTTTAAAAATTATTTTAGTGATTAATCTATGACTCTTGTGAATAGCCATTAATAAATCAATGATTCATGTTTAAAGCCACGGATCACTAAATGACTCATTTGTATAGCCACTGATTACTCAGTGACTCATGTGTATAGCCATATTTTTTTTTATCTTATCTAAGATCTTATATGATACAGACGTTACGTCATACGCGTAATGCATTCTGTCAGTCATATTCACTAAATTCTGCCAAGTCACTGGTTTTCCTGGCTAGCTCAGGCAACCCATTCCATGCTCTAATAGCACTAGGGAAGAAGGAACATTTGTACACATTTGTCCTAGCATATGGAACGATGTAAGTGACCTTATCTTTGTGTCTTTCTGAGTATTTTATTAAATTTTGTTTTTGTATTTGAAAATTATGGTTCAGTATTTATGTATAGTTGCTACTTTACTTTTGAGTCTTCTGTCCTGAAGGCTTTCTAAATTTAGTGATTTTACTAAGGTGTAACTCTAGTCAAATGTGAATATTCGTTTGTTATGAATCTCACTGCTCTATTTTGTGTCTTTTAATAAACCCTAATGCTTTGTTTGATTTTTTGATTGTTCATCAATATGCATGACAGTTTTTCATTTATTATAACACCTAGGTATTTTGCGTTTTTAGTCTGTGTTACTGGTTTACCATGAATAAGATAAGTGGAATTAATTTGTTTTAGTTTTTTTTTTGTTACTCTTAGCAACTGACATTTTTCTGGGTGGAAAGACATGCTCCAATTTGATTCCCATTTCTGTAATTCATCTAATTCTCTTTGTAAAATTTCTGTATCTTGTGTTGTTTTTATTGTTCTATTTATTATGCAATCGTCTGCGAATAATCTGACTTTTGTTACTGATTTAATGCAATTTGGTAAATCATTTATGTAAATTAAAAATAGTAGTGGACCCAAGACTGTTCCTTGAGGTACACCTGAGCTTACTGTTATCGGTGTTGATTTAGAGCCATTTATTATTACAGTTTGTTCTCTCCCTATCAGCAAATATCTAATCCACTGATGCAATGGACCATCAATGCCAAAATATTTTAATTTTTTTAAGCAAACTATGGTGGTGAGCTTTTAAACCTTATCTAAACCTTTTGAGAAATCATCAATTGGTCCTATTAGTTGTGTTTCACATGATCTATATTTCCTAAGCCATGTTGGTATGCAGTAAGGACATTATGTTTGTCTAAGTGTTTTATGATGTTGCTACATATTATGTGTTCTAGGATTTTACATGTCCTTTACATGTCCTTTGGTACTCTGCCCTGGTTAAGAGATGCCTGAAAAAGTATTTAGAACACTGGTGCTTGATCATTGCTTAGTTTTTTGAGTAATCTAGCTGGAATACCATCAGGTCCAGACGTATATTTTGGTTTAATGTTCGCTAATAGTTTTTGGATCCACTTTTCTTGTATTTTCTATATTATTATTATAGCTTTTATATAGCGCTACTTTCATGCTTATAGCATGCTCAGAGCATTATGGTCCAATCTCATTTGTGGATCAGTGGGGGGAAGGGGGTAACTAGGAGTTGGTTTTCCGTGCTGCTTTTAGGCGCTCAGTAAACACAACTCTGCCCGAGTCGGGTGTCGAACCTCGAGCCCCCTTCTAGGTAGCCAAGCCAAGCCAAGTTCAAGCGCACTTGGCCTCTCGACCACGCTTCGCACATATCTCATATGTTGTCTACTCGGTTCAAATTAAGTAATATGTCTTTGTCTCCTGGGGTTGAGAATGAAATTCCTCTGTATTCCAGAGGTCATCGACTGGTTGGTTAATGTCTTTTTCTGATAAGAACGTTTGTTGAAAGTTTAATGCTTTAATGCTTTAATGCTTTTATCTGATTGTGTATTTTAATGATATCATGGTCTGATAGACCAGGGTTAATATGATCTACTACCAATCCAGGTCTGTTGGTTAAGAAGAGATCTAATGTGTTGTTTATTCTAGTTGGTTTTTTAATGGTTTGATCTAAACCTAGGTTGTATATTTATATATATATAAATATGTATATATGTGTATACATAATTAATCTTTATTACATTCTGACCCTTCAATCTTTTGGAAGACGTATATTGTACTCTAAAATAGGTTCTTCCTGAAAATAGTGGAAAAACTCTATAACCCCCGCCCTTGACAGCAAGGGGGTCTGGCAGAGCGCAGTGAGCTCCCCTAGCGGTGGACTATTTCCGAGTATTTAAAACAACAAAAAAAAGTATGTTCTGAGGTATCTACAGTGCATATCCTGCTATTAAAAGTGTTTATTTTAAAAACCGTATCTGTTATTCTTACTTAATTAGGTCTTAGACTTGCATTCTCACTCGCCGTCCGGCGCATTGGACGGCAGGCTGTCTCCACAAAGAAACTGTCACTGGCAATATCTGAAGCATCTTCCCACCTGGTGTCCATGAAAGTGTGGCCCACAAGGATGTCCATGTCTTCACTTTCCTCGAATTAAGGCCCAAATAAATTATTTAAAATGTTGAAATTATTAACATTTTTTTTTATAAAAAATGAAAAGCTTAAATAAGTAACAAAAAATGTCCGTGACTAACGAAAAAACAATAACAAAAGAGTACATACTCCAAACGCATTATATAAATCAAATGCAAACAATTTCATAAAACAACGTTTCCTGTGGGGTTTTTTTTTGGTCTGATTAGTTTTTTAAACATTTCGATCAATTTTGGAGTCGTAATAGCTAGTCAATTAAATTGCTGTGGAGGTTGTTGTTTTTTTCTAGAAATAGGCTAAAATTATTTTTTTGCGAACAGGGGTGAAACGCGCCACTTGTTATTTTTGTGCAATTGTGTAATTGACGCATGCATCTTGGGCTGTCCCAGTCATAGTGTGTAGTTAATAAAATAAACATCCGATCAAATAAAAGCAATTGATTTTTATTTTGTATAGAGTCAACAAAATAAGCATAAAATTACTTAAAAGAAAAAAAATAGCTTAAAAAATTAAAGAAGAAATTAGAGAAATAGGTAATAGGGCCTATTAAACAATTATTTGAAAATTAAAAAAAAAAAGCTTTAAAAAAAAAAAAAAAGATTGCCTTAGGTAAAGAACGGCAAAATCACTGCCATATATCTCGATACTGCAGGTATATGTTCCCTTTTTTAAAAAAAAAAACACAAAATTAATTGATTAACACTAATTAATTAATGAATTGGATATTTTTTAAAATTGATTCGTGTGTTGTCGCCAAGTATGCATGATGACGAGACATTTCAACTTAATCCTAGACTGGGAAGTGGGAGGTAAAACAACGTGTTCATACAAAATGTTCAAAGGGGAATAACTCAACATATATATCAACTTATAATATCGCAGTACATTTTTTTCTCTTTATAATACAAAATTAAATAATTAATTGCCAATAATTGATTCACTAATTGGTTAATTTTTTAAAATTAATTCATGTTTTGTTAGATACTGCGAATAATTGTGTAAAATTTTGTACGAAAATTGTACCTGACAAATATAGGCTTTCGTAAAATGATAGCAAGAACAAATAAAGTCATATAATAATAATATAATATAAAAATCAAGCAATGAAGATAAATGCGGGCTTCCACTTGTCTAGTGTGGAGTAATAAGATAAGCAAATGAACGCAAGAACTTTCTTTCTCAGAAAACTTTCTGAGCTTGAGCTTGAGTTTTGAGTTATTGGCACATCGGCACAATATCGTGACTTGGCTGAATTTAAGTCATTGGTTAATATGCATGACTAAATGCATGACGCGTAGGACGTAATCATCTTTTTTTTTGAAGTAACGTCTGTATTATATAAGATAAGATAAGAAATTTCTGAACAAAGTTTTTACATTTGTTGTTGTGATACCATGAAATTATTTTTTTTTTTCGCAATGAAATCTTTTTTGGAAAGTGAATCTAAAAAAACAGTATAGAACAAAATAAGCAAAATAAGCAAAAGCAAAGCAGCTGTTTTTTAACATACTGAGTAACATATTGAATAACATATTGAATAACAATGAATAACATATTGAATATCAGATTGAATAACAGATTGAGTAACATATTGAATAACATATTGAGTAGCATATTGAATAACATATTGAGTACCATATTGTTTTGAATCTTAGGTGATGTGAAATAGAACACTGCTTCACGTGATTATTCAATATTTAAACGTGCTCAGTATGAGGAGGATTAGTGCAAAGCCATCAGCCCCCTGGAGGACAAAGTGGTCATCATCGAACCACGATGGACGAACTATATATATATATATATATATATATTTATATATATATATATATATATATATATATATATATATATATATATATATATATATATATATATATATATACCGGTATATATATATATATATATATATATATATATATATATATATATATATATATATATATTCTTAATAAGCCATTATAAATAAAATTATTATATATATATATATATATATATATTCTTAATAAGCCATTATATGTTTTCTTAAGGCTTCAATGGTCGTGTGGTATGCGTTCTAGAGTGTCGTATCAATGAATACGTATTCAGAACCTGCCCTCTACCCCCTCCAGGACATCTGCGGAAAGTTAGAGTGTAATTAAATTCAATTCGAAAGGAACATACGAAACACGAAAAGAAACTGTCCAATGGCGTAGTAGCAGCCCTTGGCAGAAAAACAGGAATAAAATAGAGATTCAATCTTGTTAGGTCCCTTTGTCATGAGCTGTTTGACCAGGGCTGGAACACATGACGTGGAGGGAACTGGGTGGACTATAAGTTCAGTCCATTGACGTCAGGTCGTTCTATTAGTATTATGTTAATTGTCTAAACATTCTTTGACTGTTTGTTCTAATTAATGAACCCGATGTCACTGGTGAGATTATGAAAACTCTTCAAAATGTGTTATTTCTAGGATGTACATGTAATTACAAAGTGGTCATTCTGTTTTGTCATAGTGGACGGAAGAAAGTTAGGTGTGAAAGTTTCGATTATGACAGAAATAGGCGCAGCCGTAGGAAGGCAAAAAGGATGAAAAAGGCTTGTAAATAAGGACCAAAAATTTAAGGCAATGGAAATAGTAGACTAGTTGGTCAAACATGTCAAAAGTCTCATATTACTATAATAAGTAACACACTTTGTTTTATTTAAACAAAAGACATTTCGCAGAAACTCATTAATCGCAAGACATTGTGGAAATCTACACAAAAGATTTCCTTTTGATGGTATTTTGTGAGAATAACCTCTCTCCCCCCTCTCTCTCTCTTTCTCTCTCTCTCTTTCTGTGTGTGTGTGAATGTAGGGGGTGTGCGTTTGAAATGCAACAGAAAATACACTGATTTTCAACCAAAAAATGTATTTAAAAGTCTTGAAGATATAACACACGTTGGGGAAAGGTTCGGGGGCGGGGTCCCTAAACAAAATGAAGTCTTCATGTTTATGAATAAATGTGTAAGTCTGTGTTAAAACATTAAGATTAGTTGATAATATGCAGTGGCAGTAAACAATAGAGTGAAAGGAGGACATTTCATATTTTAGTCTTATGCCTGCCAAAAGACGTCTGGTAACACTTGTGAAGATTGAACTCTGAAGATAAAGCTCTCTGAAACAACTTGCACTCTACATTGGCTCTCAAACTTAACAAAGTCCATTTTCGTTCACAAGCACAGAGAGATGTGACGTAAATCTACTTCTGCTCAATGTTGCAAGTCCATTACTTTCACTCCAGGCTTTAAGTCATTGTATTTATAACACGAAGTTGACAGTTATCTTTTAATCTATCCAATCAATGCAAGTATAATTAGACCATTCACTCTTTATCAAGAGCGACCAGTCTAATGAAATAAAATTATTTTTTATCATTGACCACCAGACCATGGTTATATGCTGCTCTAACTAAAGCTTATAGCGAACAAACAAAGAATAAATGTTTTTATACATTGCAAATAAGGTTTGACCAAACTTGTTTAAACGAATAGGCACAAATCACAAATTAGAATAACCAATCATAATCAGGGGCGTTAAACATGATCTTGCCACCATTAGCCAATAGACAAATTTCGTTACTACAATCTTTACCATTAAGACCAGCCAGATAATATCGGCTGCTCTAAGGGTAACCGCTGCAATGGGAACTACCATCAAACCGAAGATGATGGATATTAAAAACAACCTTTGACCCTCTGCGCGTTGATTCATGCGAGTCACCTGTATCGTGTTGACTCCCTGGTTTAAGTTGATGTTTACTGCCGAGGACTGGTTCATAACCTGTTGGTCTGCTGGATACGGATAGGATACTGCATTCTGTGGATATGGATTTGAGTTCAGTGGATTATAATGAACATTACCAGGGGCGTAGTCCTGGGGAGGGTATTGTGTTAAGTTTCCTTGTTGTGTAACAGTCTGTTGAGACACCACTATGGGTTGCTGGTTGGTGTTTATAGTCTGTCCTTGTTGCGATGTGGGTAAATGGACACAGCTGAGAACAATACTGACTACTATTGAGAGTGAGACCGGTAGAAACACTGATACCCCAAACATGGATTCCAAAGACTGGCTGTTTATGCAGTAATTCTCATAATCTACATTTGACATGCAAAGCGGAAGTATTATAATTAGTCCTAAGATCCAAGGGACGCTACTGGCAGCCACTGCTGTAACTATTTTATAGCGGTTGTCGTGAATACTTTGAATCCTGTTTCTAAGGAAGACTTCAGCTGCCAGTACCACAAGACCAATTCCGTAGACGAAATGAATCAAGAATGACATGTAGGTTGTGGTATTTGTGCTTAACCTGCAGGTCATGAAGGTTGGATCTGCCTCAAATAATAATCTAGCTTGGACTACTAACGGGAATAGGGCAAAGAAGATGTCTCCTATAGCCAAGGATATAATCACCATTAACTTGACGCTCTGATAAAACATTGGTTTTCTGACTTGGGTGACGATAAGTGCCCCGTTGATCAAACAGATTAGAAGAATGAAGATCACTGTCAGCGCTTTGTCAGAAATTAATAGTTTAGCCATGTCAGGTTCCATCTTGAGATTATTTGTGTTCTTGTTAACTGAAACAAAACAACAAAATATAATTTAGTCTAATGTTCGGAAATTATGCAGATACATATTTACCAATAGTGTATGTATGATTTTAAATCAGGGGTGGACAATTTACGAACCGCGGGCCACATGCGGCCCGCCGAGGTGTTAATCTTCGTTTACTGAAAACTTTTTATAATGAGACAGTTTCAATAATTTATATCGCTGTTTTTTTTTTAATATTTGCATTTTTATATCTATATACTGTTGGCACACCTGATTTCTATAGGTGTCAGACCCCCAGACCCTCTAGCTGTCAAGAGAAAGGCCTCAGACCCCCAGACCCCCTAGCTGTCAAGAGAAAGGCCTAAGACCCCCTAACTGTCAAGAGAAAGGCATCAGACCCTCAGACCCCCTAGCTGTCAAGAGAAAGGCCTCAGACCCCCAGACCCCCAAGCTATCTAGGGAAAGGATCAACATGGCTGTTGTTTTTTTTTTTAATTTTTTTTTTCGACTGCGATCCTCAAAAGCCTGAATCGAAATAATATGTGAGGTATCTTATTGTTTCAAGGAACAAATCGGTTGTATTCGGTAGTAAGGTCCTATACATTCATATTAGAATATTTTCAAGTAAAACATTATTCAAAAGATCCTTTTTATTGAATAGGATAAATAATGAGCTGTGGATGTCAGGAGAATGCTGTTCTGCAGTGAAGAAAGCAAAAAAAAAAACGTTTTTGGCATCGGGGCTTCGCCCAGATCCCAACTTGGGGAGCTTACAGCTGTCAAGAGAAAGGCCTTAACGTTGCTGTTTTTGTCTGCTTTTTTCGCCGAAGGTTGAGAAACACTGCTTTTTTAAACATTCTAATATATGCATAACTTTGAGAGTTATATATATACTGTAAGCGCGTTTATGCTTAGGGTTTGGGTTTAATGGCGGTTAGGGTTTGGAAAAAAATCGCCCCCCCCCACTCCAAAGTTCTGGATCCGCCAGTGCTTCAGATGGGTTTGAAGCTTAAACCTACCTCTTCAATATAAAATTACAGCAAAATACAGTCACAAAATTCTATTAGCGTATTTAAATTTAAACTCCTCCCATCAAGATGGTTTTGAGTTTAAAGCTTTCCTACAGAGAGTTTTGTGGTTTAAAAAAAACCTCTTCAATATTATTATAAAGCAAACTATAGTAACCTAATTCTATGACGTGTGTGTCCTGTTCTTAGAAGTAAAATTGTAGATTGTTCTTTGCTAAGGAGGAAGTCAATACTGTCCAGTTTGTTAGGCGTAGTCATTTCTTTGTACATGGCTCTACAATTGTTTCCTGTTGCCCATTGGTTGAGTCATTACTCTTTGTGATTGTTGATTTAACATTGACCTTAGGGTGAGGTACCTTACAGGTTTGTCTGGTTGTTCCATAGATGAACCTGCCTTTTCATTTCCCATGATGCTAATGTGTCCAGGGATCCACTGTAGTGTGATATTGATATTTAATTTTGATATCATCTGATGGATTATCACAATTAGTGTTGTCAACTCTCTTGGGCTGTTTGAGAAGCTGCTGTTAAGTGCTTGCAGAGTGGATTGGGAGTCTGTAAAGACAACAATATCTGATGGTGATTGCACTCCTTCATATAATTTGTTTTCCACTCTGCAGTGCTATAGTAATTGCCTCAATTTCGGTTTGAAAGTTTGAGCAGTAATCGCACCAGGGTGCACTTATTTCAAAGTGTTTATTTTTAGGGAAGACCAGGAAGGCACCAAGACCAGCATTGATGGTGGCTTTGAAGGCCGATCCGTCGGTATATATATGGATAGCTGTTTTTGGATAGCTTTCAATTGTTTAGAGTGTGCCTACTTTGAGCTCCAGTGGATTTGATTCTTTTGTTATGGTGTTATTTAGTAAATGTGTTTTAATGGTTGGTTGTCTGTAGTTTAGTCCGGGCTTTATGTTTGAAAATCTGGTAATTTTTTCTCTGTTATTGGGTAGGTGGTGTTTTAGGGCTAGTTCGTCAGTAAGTTGAATTAGAGTTCTTTGCTTTTTTTTGGTTGTTTTTCCTATTTTTCTGTGTTAGTAATTTATTAGAATGATCGTTCTCCAACCTTCTGTATCTCTCAATAGCTTCTAATGCTGCTCTGTTGTGCCTTAACTTAAGAGGTTCAATATTGGAGTCTATTTCACAGGATGCTGTGGGAGTAGTTCTCATACCTCCACTATTTAGCCGCAAGGCTTGGTTTTGGATTGTGTCTAAAGATGATTGATAGGTTTTATTGGCAGCTACTTGTATGGAGAGACAGTTATCCATTACAGATCTGACATATCCAGTGTATAACTGTCTTAAGGTTTTCTTTTCAGCTCCCCAGGATGTTCCTGCTAGGTGTTTTATTATGTTTAATCTTTGTGGTGCCTTTTCTTTTAAATCTGCCATAAAGTGTTTTAGAGACAGTCTTTGGTCTAGTTTTACACCAAGATATGTTGGATTTTCTTCTTTATTTATTGGCTGAGAGTCTATTTTTAGGATGTAGTTTCTTTTTGCTGTTTTGTTGCTGTGGCTAAAGATTGAATAAACTGACTTTTCTTTGTTTATTTCCATTTTCCATAATTTTGAATACGTGGAGATAGTTGTGAGAGCTCTGTTTAGTTTGGATCTAGTCAGCACTGGATATGTCTCTGTAGTCAAAATTAAAAGGCCGTCTCCGTAAAGTGCCTTATTGACCGAAATGAGGCCCGGGGGGTCATTCATGAAGATTAAAAAGAAAGTGCAGCTAAGGGCTGAACCTTGTGGTAGTCCTTCTTCCAAACTTTTTTTTTTACTAGAGATGGCACCTTCAAATCGGGTTTGGATGGTTCTGTTTTTTAAGAATGCCCTGATCCAGCTGTACATTTTTCCATGGATGCTCATTTTTTTCATCTTCAAAAATAGACCTTTTCTCCACACTCTATCATAGGCTTTTGGCAAATCTTTAAATACTGCTGTAGTGTGCTTGTTTTCATGAAACCCTTCTAATGTGTCCTGGACAAAACGAAAGAGGTGGTCTTCTGTTCTACTGCCGTTAATTAAATTTAAATGTCGTATGAAAATTAGATGTACAGTAGCCTTGTGGAGAGATTTTCATACCACACTTTGGTATTAGGAACATAATATTAACGATAATTAGATTTTGTAACGATTTAGCTAGAAAATTAAATGTAGTGTAAGAGAGAAGTGAGATTTTACATAAATAGATTTAAAATATTTTTCATGAAAAATCCGGAACAACCGTTATACGTAAATGAGAAGAAGATTTTTTGTTCTATTTATTAGAAGAGGGATTTCAAACAGTTATTTGGCGTTAGTAGATTTTTCATATAAAATTCGGAAATTTCTGGCGACGATTTGTAAGGAAATTAAAGTAACGTAGGTAGATTTCTTTTTGAAAACAAAATCGGGAACATTCTTTACAGATTAAAAAAATTTGATTATGTTTTAGCAAGAAAATTAAATGTAAAATAAGTCTTAAAAGTAATTTTCAATAATCGTTTCTAGTAAATTACTTTCTTATTTTAAAATCCTGAACAACCTATTGTCATTATTTTTACAAAAATAAAGTCATTTAACATCAATTTGTTTTAAGATGCAAATACGAAACAATTTGATCCTGATAATTAAACTATAGTGACGTATCGTCAAAGAATATAAGTGTAATATTAGTCAATTTTGCGATTTCAAACAATCATTTGAGATAATTTATTTTTTATAAAACAATATCCGGAACAACGTTTTAGTTAAAAATTATAAGTCAGTATAGAGATTTTGATTTAGCATTATATGTTATTTACATTTTAAAAAACCGGAACAACATATTATTGATCATGTGTTTTTGCAACGTTTAAGCATGGAAATTAAATGTAATATAAGTTAGAAGAACAAACAAACATTCGTTGGCATTGATTTGTTTTTACAAAAACATCCGGAACAATATATTATAGATACTTTATACTATTGAGATTTTTCAGAAGGAACATTAAAAGTTAAATCAGATTTTCAATATCTTTTGGAGTTGTTTTTTTTTTTTTTATCTACACGTGACGGACAGACCGACCGTCAAACAAAACGCACAAAAATAAGCGTCTTTTATTCTGATAGGGGCACTAAAGAAAAAATAAATAAAATCTGATTATTTAATAAATTTTGAGGGAATTGATTAGTACCGTGCCTCGTCCTTGTCACGCTACTGCACGAAAGTCGCTGCATAAAAGTCTATTTTAAAAAAATATGCGAGTTATTTACATACAAAGTGCATTCTAAGCCTTTATAAACAAACATAAATGTGTTATTTTAATTTTAGCAGCTAGTTGACCAGAAAAAAAACACATTTAACTAATATTTATACTTGTTGTGAACATTTCTTTTACATTGTATAAATACGTTTGTCTTAGTGATACTGAAAATACACAGAAAATTGTTTTTGTTAGCATATTGTAACAGTTTCTCCCTTAAATTTATGTATTGTTTAAGAAATGGTGTATTTTTTAATGAAAAGAAAATCGCTTGCATAATTAATTTTATAAACTAAACGGTTTGCTTTTAGAGAATCAAAAGTAGCCATTGCACCTAAACCAAGCCGCATCGAACGGTGAAATAATATTTTTTAATTTCTTTTCTACTTTTCGAGATCTGAGTGTGACAGACGGACAGACCGACAGACCGACATTTTGCACAAACCTAGTAGCGGCTTTTCTATTTACGGGGGCAGCTAAAAATGATTATAATAAAATAGTTTTAGTTGTTAGAGACTGATTTTTATTTACTAAAGACTTGCTCTTGGGAAGGATTTTTGTGGAAAACCTTACCCCTCTCTTATTAAACTATTATAAGTTTAAGGGAAAAGTAATCCACATTTATGAGTGCGGGAAAGTATGTATCATATGGTTACATCTTAGTTTCCTGCTTACAAAGCTTATATCACCTCATTCTGTCTGTCTGTCTGTCTGTCTTGTAAAAAGTGTGTACACGTTATTTCTCCCACACCCATTCTCGCACACTTATTCACTGGCATAGATAAGACACAAATCAGTAAAATGAAAAAGCAACCAATTAGTCAAGTAATTAATTATTTAGGTTGATATCAACAAAAAACAGTAATGATTCAAGTATTCACAGATATGGCTGAACCCAATTGGTAAATTAATTAATAGTAATGAATTATTTTGTTTGATATCGAATAAGGCAAATATTGTGTATATTATTGGTAGACATAGTTTTTAAGGGCGAAGTTCTTCCCTATTAGATAAGCTTTTTTTTTTGTTGTCACTGTCCTTACAGACTGATTATATTTTATTTTGCTTGTTATATTGTTTTTATTATGCATTTTTTTTGGTCAAGAAATATGACTTTATGGTATCCCCCTATTGAGGCTCCTGGAGTGCGACAGTCTGCACTGCCGTAAATCACCAACTTTCTTTAGGCCTGAAAATGCTTAAGCATTGCTTTCTTATTATCAGTTAGTCATAAAATCACATTTTTAGTACACGAACGACGTATGTTACATTCTGTGAATTGTTTCCCTTTTAAAAACTAGGAAAATTAGAAGAGCCACAAATACAAAATCTTGGTCATGATTGATATGAATAATTTAATTCCAAACCAATTAAATAAAAAAATAAATAAGGAGGGTGGGCTCCAAAGAGTTAAAATTTGAACGATTGTAGAGATATAACGAAACCTTGATACATTTGAAATAAAACCTACAAATGTTGTAGATACCAGAAAAAAAAACACCAAAAATAACTATAATAAATTGAACACTTAACCATAATTTACAGTGTGACCTATATTATCAAATAAAAAAAAAACCTCAGAATGACACAGAGATAGAGGCACATTTCTTATTCCATATGCTAGAACAAATTCGTACTAGTGCTTGTTTTTCCTAGTGCCATTAGAGGATGGAATGGGTTGCCTGAATCGGCCAGGAAAACCAATGACTTGACAGAGCGTCGTTGATTAATTAATATGACTGACTAGATTGACACAGGAAATGTGTAGGACGTAATTATATTCTTTTATGAAGTAACGTCTATAATATATAAGATTATTAAGATAAGACTGTTGACATATAAGGCAAGGCTTGACTTTAACAAGAGAGGAAATATATACCAAGATATTCAATGAATGGAATATGCACATTGAACGAATTAGATTGTAAATGCACAGCAATCCTACAAATAAATACCTATATTTTTTTTATGGAACCACAGACGTCTCACTGTGGTTAGCTACCAATTTTCATTGATTAATTTATTTTATTAATGCATTTGTTTGGTTTAAATTATGACACTAAGATACCAGGAAATAAAATGGCTTGCTTACTACCATATCACTTACGATGCACCAATGTATCCAACAAATGTGAAATTCAAGAGTAAGAGCGCTTCAACTAGGCAGGCACTACCTCTGGTTCAATATATATATATTAATGACTAAGTTGTATTCATACCCTGCGATAATTAAATCAATCCCATATAGCGTGTACGATTATAACTATATCATTTTTTAAATAAAGTAATTCTCAGTGGATTTGGGCCAGGTGCATATATTGCGTTTGGTCGATAAGAAAAAAAAAAGTTCTAAAAATGTTACATGCTTACTTGTTCTAGAATTCGATGTACTTAACCTGCGATCGCTCATAAATCTCAAATATGCTAGCCAAGCCCCAGGCCCATCGGTCTGTTGAAGCTCAAGACGAATCCTTTCAACACAGTCACTGAGTATTCACACACTGAGCTAACTAGAAATAGACCTGTTGTTATCTAGGCTTACTGCAACGGTAAAAAATGATGCAAACCAGTGGCGTACCGAAAAATAAAATCGTTCGCCATGTCCTCAAACTTAACCGACTGAAGGTCTGGGTCAGTGCTTTAGGGCTCCACTGTGTAGGACCGAGAGAGTTTTAAGAATGTAATTTTTTTTAAATCACTTGTGACACAATCTCCAGGATTTTCTCTGCATATATATATCCTACAAGGCAAAAGATAGAAAAGAATGAAAGAAAAAAGATGGTCGATAGATCATGTATAGTTCTCCAACGGTTCAAACCGACTAAGGTAAAGGTGAAAGAGATATATTTACAATTGTGTTGAATCCCAAAAAAAAAACTAAGAGTGTAAATTTACTCTAGCACTTTTAGCGTTTTTTTGTTGTTTTTTTTTTACATCAGGGATAATGTTTATTTTGTTGTGTGTGTTTTATCTACTGCAAGAGGTTCTTTCAAGACACAGTAGTGAGTGACATCATTTTCCCTCCAGCTTATAAGGGTGTCTGGAGATTGCTTTAAGCTCCACCAGTCGGTCCTGGGCGGGGCCCCGGCGCCAAAAGTTTTTCAACGTTTAAGTAATTCATTCTACTGGCATCTAGAACTCACTTAATTACTGTAAAAATAATGTTGGTAAAAATAAAAGTTTAAAGTAAAAAGCGATAAGTTGGGCCAATATTGGAATATTTTCAGAGATGAGAAATGCGTTCTCCTAGCGTCTAGCGTGCGCTACTTATCCAAGGAAAAAAATACACTTGTCTCATCTTATCAAATAAAAAAGGATGTCGTAATTTCATTATTATTATGCGATTGATATTCGAGGTACATATAACGCACTTACTTCCAGGGCCGGATTTGGAGGTCCAATACAATTTAAGACCATCAATACCAAGTTTGATCTTACAGTAATTTTAGTGTTCTTAGAGGTAGCTCTAAAGTTTTCATCTTCAAAAATTCAAATTAAAACAGGTTCGTGGTCTTTTTGGAAAAGTCTATCAAAGCTATAAATTGAGCCAATACGTTAACAAGGCTGGATTCAAAACCACAATATTACATAACAACAGATGATAATTGGTTTTATATTGGAGTTTCCGTCATTAAGACAGACTGCTGACCAAGTCTGCCCATGTTCACTTATTGGTACCGTATTTAAATGTTTATATGTCGATGACCTGCTGACTATTGTAAAAAAAAAAAGAAAAAAAGAAAAAAACAAGCTAAAAACCTATGGCCATACCACAAGATCTTCGCGGCTCGCTTAGACCTTCCTTTGAGGAACAGTACCAGGAAAAAGAAGAAGAGGCAGACAGAGAAAGCGATGGGAGGACAACATAAAATAATGGACGGGCCTGCCATTGAATGAGGCTCTAACTGAAGCTAAGGACAGAGAGGAATGGAAAAGGACGGTCGACGAATCTTGCATGGTGCCCCAACGGTCCAACAGACTAAAGGATAGGTAAAGGTAAAAAAGATAAAATGTAGAGAAATTACTGTGAGACTCGCTGTGAAACAACTTCTGCTATTTCGATTTTTTCAAAGAAACCTTCTTTATATGAAAGACATTATGCAAATCACTATAGCAAAGAATTACGCTCAAGACTACGAAACTCGGCCCACGTAGTTGAATCATGTTAAGTGTTTTTTTTTTAAGGTATTACTCTAAAATTAAACAGTTCGTCTAGTAGGGTTTTTGTAGAGAAAGCTAGAACTAGGTATTTGTTTAGAGTACAGGAAATGCTTTGAAATGAAGCCCACTATTCCTCTTCATTCATGAAGAAGACTTTGGGAGTGTTGGTGAATTCAAACAAAGCGGTTATTGAAACAAAACAAAAAAAAACTTAAAGAGGAATGGGGGGCGGGGGGGGGGGGAGGAATGAAAGCGCTGCAACAAAAAAAAACGTTTGGGCTTAGGGCTTTTCAAATCTTACCAGAGGCGTACTGAGCAAGACGTGCGCACGGGGAGCTGGCGCCGACTTTCGGTTTAGCCTTTTATATAGCTACCAACTAACTTCGTTAAAATTATGGTATTTAAGCTCTTGCATATTTTAGAGTTAGATGTTAAGATCATCTTAAATACTCAGAAAGACACAAAGATAAAGGCACACTACTCATTTTATTTTTTTAGTCGCCTGTTTGCGTGTGCCCCCCCTCCACGGAGCTGGCGCCTGGGGCATCGTGCTCCTTAACCCCCCCCCCCCATTCTCTCTACGCCTCTGTCTCTTGCAAAGACTTCTAATTTCAAATAGACTTGTTAGGCGTATTCTCTGGTTTTATGTTTCAGTTGTGTTAGTACAGTTGTTGACGTTGTCTTAGGGATAGGACTTTACTGGCTAAGACTTTGACTTTAAGAAATGCAAATATTCTGCTTAACCTAGAAACATTTCCAAGAAAACTAGAAGTTTCAATATCTCGAGGACCTAAAGGAAAAACTAAAAATACTTTTGATTTCTTCTGTGCTTTGTTTCCCATAGAACAAGTAGACAACCTTGTCTTACTTAACACATTAGCCTTTCAACAGTTTTACGGATCACTGCGTAGACCGAGGTCATATTTCATTAGCAGTCGAAATGATAAAGTCAGTTGTTAACTATGTGTATGCTCGTAGCTTGACTTTCGGTTTAGCCTTTTATATAGCTATCAACCAACTTCGATAAAATTATGGTATTTAAGCTCTTGCATATTTTAGAGTTACATGTTAAGATCATCTTAAGAACTATTCCCTTTTCGAGAAATTAATGAAGCAACAAATATTTTATTTTATGGTCATTTTATTATTATTTAACTATTTTTTATATATTAGGTCAATATTGGTCTGAAGAGTAACTGGTTGATTATTTATCAGTGAATTACTTTACTTAAGGTTTATACTGAGGTATGACATGACGCTCTTCAGAATCGATACAGTTGGGAGGAAAAAGCACTGGAAAGATCCACATGAGGAGCAAACATAAAGGAAGGGTCCAGGATTGCGGAGGGTGTACACACCAGAAAGAATGGTGAAAATGCTATGACGCCTCGTGTCTTATAATATAGACGTTGCTTCAAAAAAGAAGACGATTACGTCCTATGCGTCATGTATTTTGTCATGTATGTTAACCAATGACCTAAATTCAGCAAAGTCATTGGTTTTCCTGGCTGGCTCAGACAACCCATTCCATTCCATGCTCTAATAGCACTAGGGAAGAAGAAGCATTTGTACAAATTTGTCCTAGCATATGGAACGAGGAATGTGCCTTTATATTTGTGTCTTTCTGAACATGTGATGTTAATCAAGGATTGGCCTGTTTAGTCACATGAGAATTTGCAAAGGGGAGATGTTACTCCATGAGACTTAAAATACCACAGAAATCTTATAAGAAATCTTATAAAACTACAGACGTTCCATCAGTAGGGAAACTACTTTCTTTTGTATTGGGGATTTGTACACCAGACGTTGAACGCAGTCATCTTTGTGTTTGTTTGTTTGTTTCCTTCTTTTCAACAGTCCCTTAACTTTCGTCGTAGGGGTGCTGTGTCAGTTCACGTGACCACATCCCTCCACTTTTTAACTCTTTCTCTCCGTAATTATTTACCACATTCTGGTGGAATCAACGCCGGAGGATATTCCAGCTACCCGTCGCCTCAGCGTGGCCCTCCGGTGGAAACATCCAGAGGTGGATCTGGACAGGCTAAGAACGAGTAGCGAACCAGGCCTTCTAGCAGGTCTCCCTAGGTGAGCTTTTGTTTTTTTTTATCTCACTCGGCGTGGGGATGGAACAAGTAACCTGCAACCCAGTCCAAAAAGTCGCCACGCCGTTCCACAAAGGGGGTCGTCATCAGTACCAGGAGCCTGGAGGGGCGACCCTCGCACGGAACTGTGGCGGTTACAGTATAGGAATATGAGACAAGCTCCCCGCAGTTAGTACTGTTCTCGGCCACTTATAGCGAGTGGGCAGAGAGCGAGGACGGTGCGCTGTGTACGCGGCACGGCCCGGTCTGGCCCAGTCAATCGATATGGCCGTCTACCGCTGTGTGCCCTCAGACAGGACAGGGGTGAAGAGCCCAATGTCCAGGCCTGGTGGTTGAATGAAAGCCTTTCTAACCATCAACGGGATAATGGCGCCTCTGGCGCCGATTCCCTACTGGACTTCATCGAAGGTGGAATCAACGCTGGTATCGTCAGTTAGGAGAGAAGGAGTTAAAGTCAGCGGCTACTCTTTCCAGGATATCAAGAGAGGGGCCGGTCCATTCTTTTATGTTATCCAACCAGATTTTCTTTGGACACTTTCCTCGTGTTCCCACCACTGTACCTTGAAGAATGACTTTTGATAGTGAGTCATGTCTTACAATAGGACCAAACCAGCTCAGCTTTCATCTATTCACAGTATTGAGGAGTTTCCTCCCTTTTTCACCAGCCGCACTGTTGACCTTGTTTTCGCGTTGATTATTAAGATCCCAATTACGTTCTTACAGTTATAAGTTGGGGTTAGAAAGAAAAAACGATATGGAGAAATGTTGTAGTGATATAATGGGCCTAGAGAAAAAACATTAAAAACTGAAAAGAGTAATGTTGAAAGTTTACTGTTGTCAACTAGTTTTTTAAATTGAGCTACAAGCAAAATATTATGGCAATGTGATTCCTCGTTGCCGAAAAGTGCGTATTATACGTGGTTTTATATAAAAAAAAATACTTTGCTTATTAATAGTTTTCATTTTTATCACCGGATACACCAATATGTTTTTGTACTAATTATTGGTTTACTCCGTGTATAAAAATCTTCAACGCATGGCTGAATTTTATTTAACAAGGTCTCTTGTAATGCCTCTAGCAGGGTTAGGCGTGAACCTGGCCTAACTGATGTCGTATAATGAATATCTAATGGCTCTAATTGTTTTGTAAAGGGTCAATCTCTTATTCAAATCCTCAAGATATAGGCATTTCCGTAAAAAAAATAAAAATAGTTTAGTCCCTTAGTGCATAGTTTTCATATTGCGCTGCTGCAGTTCACGCGATAATATGCAAGACTACTTATTAATTGTTGTTTTAAAATAAACCCAACTTTTATGCATTCTAAATAGATTTTTTTCTGTTAAAAAAATTCTTGTGTGTAAAAATAGTAGTTAATGTGACATAACTTACATAGCTAAGTAATATAAGTTTTAATAAAAAAATTATTGACAAAAAATAATTTGCTTAAATATGTAAAAAAATATTGTGTACGAACATCTCCCCATCTAAATAGCCTCCAGTGTTTGTTAATATTAATAGTGAATAGTTGTAAAAGTGGTGTATTTTTTATTTAAAAAAATGCTTGAATAAGTGATTTAAAAAATTAATAATTTCGCTTTCTGAAAAGAAAAAAGTAGCCGTTGCATCAGAACTTTGCATGGGCTAAAAAATTATGGTGTCAGATTCTCACTTCTTTTATAGTTTACAATATGTAAACGGGACAGACGGACAGACATTCCACACAAAACTAATAGCGTCTTTTCCCCTTTCCGACCCTGCACTTCAAAGGTGTACAATGTCATGGGCCAATGAGCCAAGGTTAAATCAACCAACCATGACGGGAGTAATACAACATTCCAACGTAGAGACGGAAATCCGATTATGAGAATTCGCGGAACGCAATAAAATATTAAATATATGACTGCACGGAACTGTGCTTTGAATTTTAGACAAAGGTCATGGATTTTCCACCAGAAGAAGTGTGCACAGGATGTAAAAATGTTGTTTTTTTTCTAAAAGGACTTTCGAAACGTAAAATAACAATAATGGCAATGTCTTTGATTCCGAAGAAAAAGGATGAGTGCAGTGTTTCAACCTTATAAGAATAGTATAGATCAAATATGATAAAACTGTAAAATCTAAATTGCTCAATGTAAAATACACATAGTTAATAATAAGGCTTGTCTTCGAGCCCGAAGATTAATGAGGAGTGCAGTATTTTCCGTGGCTAAGCAGGCCCAGCTGCGACCTACACATTTTACCACAATCAGCGCAGGTATAACCATTGTCTGCAGGTTGTCGAATTGGATTTTCCTTTCGCAAAAAATAATGCTTAGATATTACAAGATAAGCAAGAAAGCGTATAAAAATACTTTCTTTTTCTGAGGTCCAAAGGTTAATGATAAGTCCAATATTGAGTCCAAAGATTAATGATAAGTCCAATTTTGAGTGTTAAGATTAACGATAAGTCCAATTTTGAGTTCAAAGATTAATGATAAGTCCAATTTAGAGTCCTAAGATTAATGATAAGTGAAATTTATAGAGCAGAACGAAAAAAACGAATTTGCTTCTTATGGAGCCATTATTTTGCATAGATGTAGATTTCATTGTAAAGAGTTGTACTGCGTCATCAAAGCTTGGTGTTCGTTAGCAGACTTACAATTGTTCGTAAATGTATTCAGCTTCTGAATCAATAATGCCGTACATTCGGGAATTCCCGAACGCTGTAGTCCTTTAAATACCGATAGTGGATCTAGATTAAGAAGTTAAAAAAAATAATTTATTTATTCCTAAACTTTTAAAAATTATAACTTCAAAATAACCATGTCTGTTATGGCTGAGAGACTATCTGGCATTGAAACTATCAATATACATTAACTAAAAAATTTAATAAAGGAAAATTTTTGGAATGATTTTTGGTATAGGTGTTCACGGTGCACCCAGATTCCATCCAGGTATCTCAATGAAGTTCTTAAATGGAGGTATTGTAATGAATAAATCCACATTTAAAATTATTAAAGTATAAAGCACGCTATACGACTAACAACACAATTTTTGACTCCCGTGTTGGTACTCTTTAAAGTAATTTTAGTTCTAGACAATGTGCGAATCATCCATTTAGTGATAATACATTTTCCATTTTGATTATCTCCCGTGAGCTATTTATATATGCTGGCAACATCTTCTGCTCTTACGAGTTCCTTAGTGACGAATGTAATGTGCACACGTAACATTATTGAGTAATCCCACAGTTGCTGACGTGTGACAGAAATGCGTCCCTTCTCAATACAGAAGCGACCAGTGCGGAACTACCCCACCCCCTTTTTCTACCACTAGTTAGCATTGTATAGCCTCCCCTCAACATTAAACTGACCAGTGTGGAACACTTCTTCTTCTTCTTCTTCTAGCCAGCTTTATTGCTGCTGAGCTGTGAGCTCTTTTGCAGGTGTAGAACACAAATATCCTATTACAACAAGGTTAGATCCAACCACCAAATTATAGGCCATAAACACACATCCCAAGTTACGCCCTAAACGCCGAGACAAACGTAAGCAGCCATTAAGTCCAGGAACATTAAAATTGAAAGTTACGCCCCAAACGCCAGAACAAACACACGCAGTCGTAAAGTCCAAGAACATTAAAATTTGGTGTCCAAGTACACCACTTTGAGTCGACACTCCTAACACCCATGGCTATTCAAATCGCTCCCGTCCGCTGTGCCATCCAGCGATGGTCCAGCCCGATAATCGTTGCATTGTTCCTCTTTCATCCTCCTTTGCCCTCCCCCCACCCCACCCCCCAGGTCGCGGGTTAAAGAAGTCAGGTGAGTGAGACCCAAATGAAAAGATTGGTCCAATTTAACAATTCTAAGTTCGAAAGACTCGATGGCCATTGGATCGTCACTATTCTAACGCACCACTCGGGAACCTATAAAAGCCGGAGACGAAAGTTTCAGGTTAATGCCATTCTAGATCAGAATCACTGAGAAGTCAGAAGACTCTCAAGTCAACTTCGTTTGGGAACTTGTGTAAGGCAAAGCGGGTGAGTTGCAAAAACTTTATCATTATTATTTAGTGTGTCTTCGCCTGTAACATTTATGTTCATGTATCATTACCATGTTCATACTTGTTTGCTTCAAAATATTACATTTGTAAATCTCTATGAATATGTGTACCTCATTTACTCGTCAATGTTGACTGTACTCCCAACGGGGGACATCCACCCTACAACTTAGTTAATCCTATTGTATATTTATGCATTTGTTATTTATTCATATTCGTATTCATCTGGACCTACTCGCGTCCTGATTATTTCCTTACCTGTGCGTATGTACCTATATATGTGCACATATATATACCTATAATTATGCTTGTTTTTGCTATTCACATACTGTGTTGTTACCATGCATCCTTAGGCCCGAGAATTAGTCACGCGTGTCTGTCGGCCTGCATTAGTTATGTGCCCTTTTCTACCCCCCCCCCCTCCCTTCTTCTTGTCACGGTCCTCTGGTCACGAGCGACCGTGGAATTGTTTACCTGTGGGTCAATGAGGTCACCCTGTTTCCCTCCTCATTTATGCCCCTGCCTTGTACATATATATATATATCTATTTGTATTATTATTACTATATTATTTGAAGAACAATTATTATTAGACCTAGTAAAATGCTGATTATCTTAGTTAGTCCGAGGGAGACGCTCCTACCAAGGATGCGCCCCTCGCCAACCAGCCTGTATTGTTTAATAATTCAGGCTCCTCTCACATCTCATCTAATAGCCTCCTAAATCAGGGCTGGCGTGTTTGGTTGCCTGAAAGCAGACCTCAGCAGCTCTCCACACATTCCCGTTGAGGGTGAGCCACTCATCACCCTCGACCAGAACTGACGCATTCCAGGCTGAAGTCCCAGGACCGGTCTGCACGTACTACGGGAGTAAGCCCACCGCTTTGGGCACCTTTGAATTCCAGCTCTAAATAGATACCTGACATTATATGGGGGAAAAAAAGGCGGTTAGTTATTGTGAAGGCCACATGACACCCTCGTTAACCTTAAGCTTCAGAAACAGATGACCTTAACATCGTCTGCCACATAACTTTACTTTTTTAGAGGCCCCCGTAAGGGGAAAAGCCTCTAATAGGTTTGTGCAAAATGTCCGTCTGTCAGTCTATCCGTCTGTCACAATCAGATCTCGAAAACATGAAGAGAAATGAAAAATATTATTTCACCATGCGATGCGGCTTAAAAAGTTTAGGTGCAAAGGCTACTTTTGGTTTTCTAAAAGCAAACTGTTTAGTTTATAAAATTAATTATGCAAGCGATTTTTTCATAAAAATACACCTATTCTAAAACAATTACATAAATGTAAGGGAGGTAATGTTACAATATGTTAACGAACAAAAGAGCCGGCTAGTGTATTTTAAGTATCATAAAGTTAAATATATTTATAAAATGTACAAGAAATTTTTACAACAAATATAAATATTAGTTAAATGTGTTTTTTTCTGGTCAACTAGCTGCTAAAATTAAAAGAAAACATTTATGTTTGTTTATAAAGGCTAAGAGAGGTTCTAAACAAGGCAAAAAAAAAAGGGAGGAATGGAGGAAGACTGTCGACAAATCATGCCTGGTGCCCCAACGGTCCAACAGACTAAGGGATAGGTAAAGGGTAAAGGTAAAAAGAGTGCACTTTGCATGTAAATGTCACGCACATTTTTTTAAATGGACTTTTTATACATCGACTATCGTGAAGTAGCGTAACGCCGCGGTATGATGTGGTGCTAAACTTATTCCTTAAAAATGTTTATGTAATCAGATATTATTTATTTTTATTTTGTGCCCCCATCAGGATAAAAGCCGCATATATTTTTTTGTGTTTTGTTTGTTGGTCCGTCACGTTTATATAAAAAACAACAACAACACTAAACGCTATTGAAAATCTGATTTTACCTTCCAAAACATTCCAATAGTTTTAAGTATCTATATTAGATTGTTCCAGATGTTTTTGTGAAAAACAAATCAATGCCAACAAATGTTTGTTTGCTCTTCTAGCTTATATTACATGTCATTTCCTTCCTATGAACTATGAAGAACTATGAAGTTGTTCCGGATTTTGTTTTATTAAAAAAAATTTCAAAATGATTATTTGAAATAGCATCATTGAATTAAACTTATATTCTTGGACAATAAATCACTATAGTTTAATTATCGATATCCAATTGTTCTGTATTTTCAACTTAAAACAAATTTATGTCAAATGACTTTATAAAAAAAATACAATAAAGTTAAGTTGTTCAGGATTTTAAAATAAGAAAGTAATTCACTTAAAACGATTATTGGAAAACAATTTTTAGACTAACATTGAAATTTCTTGCCGAAACAAAGCGAAGTTTTTTTTATTTGTAAAGTATCTTCCGGATTTGGTTTTGAACACGAAATCAACCTAGATTACTTAAATTTTCTTACAAATCATCGTCAAAATTGTTACGAATTTTATATGAAAAGTCTGCTAACACAAATAACTGTTGAAAATCCCTCTTCTAATAAATAAAACAAATAATCTTCTTCTCATTTACGCGGCTTTTCCAGATTTTTTTGAAAAACATTCCAACTTTATTTATGGAAAATCATACTTCTGTCGTACATTATATTAAATTTCAAAATCCTGAACTTCTCCTTAAAAAATGCCAGAAGTCTCCTAAAATTGTGTCCACTCTCCTAAAATTTTTACCCAATATTTTTAAAAATAAAATTTTGCTTATTTCGCAGTAACTTATTAATCCCTAGACATTGTAGAAATCTACGAACGAAATTACCTTCTGATGGTATTTTGTGAGAATATTCTCTCCTCGCTCTCTCTCTCTCTCTCTCTCTCTCTATCTTTCTGTGTGTGGGTGTGTGTTAATAGCATGCACCAGAAAATATACTGATTTTAACCCCAAAAAAATGTATACCCCATTCCGTAAGATTTAACACCTATTCACGTAGGGGAAAAAATGAGTTCTAAACAAATGTGTGGTCTTCATGTTCATGAATAAATTTGCAAGTATTTGTTAAAACATTAAGATTGGTTGATAAAATGTAGTGGCAGTAAACAATAGGGTGATAGGTGGAATTTCACATTTTAGTCCTATGCCTGCCGAAGGACATCTAGTAACGCTAGTCCATAGCTTTAAATCCAGGCTTTAAGTCTTTGCATTATAACACAACGTTATATTCAATCAATGCACACATAAATTGACCAAACAATACCTATAGTGAAATAATATCATTGTATATCATTGACAACAAGTCAATTATTATATGCTGCTCGAACTCAAGCTTTCAGCGAACAAAATACAATATTTTTTTATACATTGTAAAAAAAGTTTAACACTACGTTATATATAGGTAGAGCTGTTTGGTTTGACAATATTTGTTTAAAAGTATAGGCACATATCACAAATTAGAAAAACTTATCATAATCAGGGGCGTTATGCATGAGCGCGCCACCATTAGCCAAAAGACAAATTGTGTTACTACAGTTTTTTTCATTGAGTCATCCCAGTCAATATGGGCAGCTCTAATAGTAATCAATGCAATGGGAACTACCATGAAACCGAAGATGATGGATATTATAAGCAACTTGCCCTCTGCGCGTTGATGCATGGGAGTCTCCCGTATTGTGTTATCTTCCTGGTTTAAGTTCACCGTTGAGGACTGGTTCATAACCTGTTGGTTTGCTGGATATGGATAAGGTACCGCATTCTGTGGATATGGATTTGAGTTCAGTGAATTATAATGAGTATTACCAGGGGCGTAACCCTGGGGAGGGTATTGTATGATATTTTCTTGTTGGTTAACAGTCTGTTGAGACACAATTAAGGGTTGCTGTTCGGTGCTTATTATCTGTCCTTGTTGCAAAGTAGGAACATGGACACAGTTGAGAACAATACTGATTACTATTGAGAGTAAGACCGGTAGAAACACGGATACCCCAAACATGAATTCTAAAGACTGGCTGTTGGTGCAGTGAGACTCATAATTAACCTTTGACATGCAAAGCGGAAGTATTATAATTAGTCCTAAGATCCAAGGGACGCTACTTGCACCAACTGCAGAGATTGTTTTGTAGTTGTTGTGTATACTTCGAATCCTGTTTCTAAGGAAGACTTCAGCTGCCAGTACCACAAGACCAAGTCCGTAGACGAAATGAATCAAGTATAACGTGTAGGTTATGGCATAGGTGAATAACCTGCAGGTCATGAAGGTTTTATCGTCCTCAAATAAAAATTTAGCAAGCACTACTAACGGGAAGAGCGCCAAGATGATGTCTCCTATAGCCAAGGATATAATCATCATCAGCTTGACGCTCTGATAAAACTTTGGTTTCTTGACTTGGATGATGAGGAGTGCCCTGTTGATCAAACAGATTAGAAGAATAAAGATCACATTGAGTGCTTGGTCAGCAATTAATAGTTGAACCTTATCAGGTTCCATCTTGAGAATATCTAAGCGTTCTTCCTATCTGAAATAAAACAACAAATATAAGTAAGTCTAATGTACGGAAATTATGCAGATACATTTATACCAATAATGAATGTATGAGTTTAAACATTTTTAACTAAAAAAAAACTGCACTTATTGTTACGTTTCTGGCAAAATCTGATTGGATACCTCCCGATGGGCCTTTTTTTAAAATAAATTTCATCACATGGACGTAAACGGCGGATTGGTTTTACCCCCTCCCCCGAAATGAACTCCCTTCTCCGAATGGGTGGGGGTGAAATTTTTGCTTTACTATTATTTATTTTAGGTGAAATGTTAATTTAAAGCCATCTTATGCATCAGCGCAGCTAAGAGGGTTTCGGAGTTTAAAATCCCCCTCTAGGGGTTTTAAGGTTAAGCCCCTTCATCTTCTGTAAACAAAAAATGACGCAAACGACAGTCACCTAATGCCATGAGCGTAGCCAAAGGGGATTTTGAGCTTAAAACCCCCTCCAAATCGTTTTTTACAATAAAATCCCGTCTACAATATTAGACTAATGCAAAAACGAGTCACCAGAATCTATGAGCGTAGCTAAGAGGACTTTTGAGTTTAAAACTCTCCTCCAGAAGGCTTTAAGTTAAACCTCTTCCAGAGGGTTTAGAGTTTAAAAAAAAAAACTTTCCTGCGGGTTTGATGCTAAAGACCACCTCTTCATTATAAAATTAAAGCAAAAATCAGTCCCAAAATTCTATTAACGTAGCCAAGGGGGTTTTGAGTTAAAAATCATCTTTCCAGATGTTTTTAAGTTTAAAACTCCCCAATACAGTGGTTTAAAAAATACCCTGTTCATTATTATTCTAAAGCAAACTTCAGTCACATAATTCTATGAGGCTGAATAAAAGGGTGTTGAGTTTGTTTTAAAAGAATCCAGATATTTTTTTAGTTTCAAACCCCCCAACAGATGGTTTTGAAGATGAAACTTTCCTTTTGGGTGTCTAAAGTCTTTTCACTAACTCCGTGAAGAACATAATCTATGGTACAATAAACGTGACGGACAGACCGATCAACTGACAAAAAGCACAAAAAAATAAGCGTCTTTTATATTGATGGGGACACTAAACAAAAATAAATAAAATCTGATAATTCAAAACTTTTTGAGGGAATTAGTTTAGCACCATGTATTGCCGCTGCTTGCTACGCTACTGCACGAAAGTCGCTGCATAAAAAGTATATTTTAAAAAAATTGCTTGATATTTACGTACAAAGTGCATTTTTAGCCTTATAAACAAACATAAATCTTTTCTTTTAATTTTAACAGCTAGTTAACCAGAAAAAAACATCTTTAACTAATATTTATATTTGTTGTGAACATTTCTTGTACATTTAAAAACATATCTGATACACAAAAGATAATCTTTCTTTGTTAACATATTGTAACATTATCTCCCTTACATTTATGTAATTGTTTTATAATTTGTTTATTTTATTTAAAAAGAATCGCTTGCATAATTAATTTTATAAACTAAACAGTATGCTTTTAGAAAACCAAAAGTAGCCGTTGCACCTAAACTTTGCAGTTTGACAGACGGACAGACGAACATTTTGCACTAACCTAATAACGGCTTTTCCCCTTACAGGGGCAGCTAAAAAGTAACCAATTAGTCAATTAATTATTGGTAAATAATTATTTTGTTTCATACCGACAAGGGACACTAATTGTTTGGTATTTGCTTATATAGCTAAATTTGTTAGGTTTTGTCCCCTTAAATAATTGTTAACGCTATTTCTCCCTCACACATTCTTTGATCAATTTTATACTTTAAACAATTATTTACTGTACCTAACAAAACATGAATAAAAAGAAATACCCAATTAGTAAATTTATTAATGGAAATTAATTATTTTGTTTGATATAGAATAAGGATAATATTGTGAACATTATAAATAGTTTTAGTTTTAAGGGCGGCGTTCGTCCCCTTTAAATAAGCTTTGTATTCTGTTGTTGTTGTATTTTATTTTGCTTGTTATTTTGTTTTTGTCATGGATTTTTTTTTTATAAAGAAATATGACTTTATGGTATCCCCCTATTTCGGCCCTGTGAGTCCGACAGTTCGCACTTCCGTAAAACACCAACTTTCTTTAGCCCTGAGAATGCATTTTTTTTTATTATCAGTTAGTCATAAAACACAAATCTTTAGTAAACGAATAGGCTGTGTTTTGTTGTATGGATCGTTTCCCTTACAACGACTTATGGAAATTAAAAGCGCTAACAAAATAAATCTTGGTCATGACTGAATTCACTGGCGGATCGCCCCTACCGCCCCCCCCACTCGGCCGACCCCCCCCCCCCAAGGGGCGGACGAATTTTAGTATAGAATTCACACAATTTGTATACGAATTCATTACTTATGTTAATAATATATACTAATTATTTATATTTCAACCTATTTTTAGATTATTTCGCCCCCCCCCTCTAGTATGTTGGCCGATTTGGTGGGGTCGGGAGGGGGCGATGGTATCAATCCCGCCCCCCCCCCCCCCCATAAACTTTCGAGTGGGGGGGGGCGGTCCAATTTCTTTGTAGAAATCACAGCTTGCTAACAGAATCAATTAAATATCTATGTGATTAAAACTTGTTATTGATATTTTAACCGATCTTTGTATTATGTCGTTCCCTGTTTGCCAATTTATCTCTACTGCCCTTCCCACCTAAACCTTTTGAGGGGGGGGGCGGTCCTACTTTAATGGAGAAATCATAGTTTGTGAACAAAATTAGTTGAATTAATATATAGATTTATATTATGTCGCTCGCTTCTTGTATCTTGGCCGTTTCGGTGAGGTTGGGGGAGGGGGAAATTGCATGTACTGCCCTCCCCACTCTAGCCCTCTGAGTGGGGGGGGCGGTCCTATTTTATGGAGAATCATAGTTTGTAAATAAAATTAGTTGAATATCTATATAATATAAACTACATATTGATATGTGAACTCATTGTATATTATGTCGTACCACACTCTAATCTCAAATTTTATCATTAGTAAAATTTAAATGAAAAAGGGTTGTACCAGGTGGGAGGGGCGATTCATGCAATCGCCATTTCCCCCTCGGACAAACCAATATTTTTTCTTTTTGTATTACAGTTAGGAAATTACAAAACAAAAACATCTGTCACTAATATAATTTATATATACTATAAATTAAATTCTTATATCGAGTCGCCACACCCCTATTCTTTAATGCCAAATGCAATCTTTAGCAGAAATTATTAAAGGAGCGAGGATTAATTGTTTTCACTCTACCGCCCCTCTCATTTCCAGACAGAGTTTATGTAATTTCACATGAATTTATCATAACTATTTTAAGAAAGACTTTGCATTCAAAAAATTAGAATTCAAACGAAATTTTTCAGTATAAGAGTCACGATTGAGATGAGTTCTAAACCCTAATCATTTTTTCATAGTCGCCTTTTTCTAAACTTTACTCAATCTGATATTTTTCTAGTTAAATAAATTTGGGACTAAAACTCACTATTTTGATTTGATACTTTGATTTTATTGAATATTATTTATTGAAGAATTTTTTTTCGGCGGAGATCCTCAAAGCCAAAATCTAAATATGTGGGGTATCTAATCTTTTCAAGGAACAAATCGGATTTTTTGCAATGTATTATTAGAATATTTTTCAAGTACAACATTATTCAAAAGGTCCTTTTTTAATAGTATGAATAATGAGTTTTAGGTCAGGAGAATACGTTTCTTCTGTGAAGTATGCTAGAAAACTCTTTTGGCGGCGAGGCTTCGCCCCGAACTCCATTGATAAATAATTAGATGTAGATGTCAGGAGAATGCGTTACTGCAATGAAGTATGCAACAAAACGCTTTTGGCGGAGGGGCTTCGCCCCGAACTCCATTGATGCATAATGAGCTGTAAATGTCAGGAGAATACTTTTCTGCAGTGAAAAAAGCAAGAAAACGCTTTTGTCGTCGGGGCTTCGCCCCGAACTCCATTGATAAATAATGAGTTGTAGATGTCAGGAGAATGCGTTTCTACAGTGAAGAATGCAAGAAAACGCTTTTGGCGGCGGGGCTTCGCCCCGAACTCCATTGATAAATATTTAGATGTAGATGTCAGGAGAATGCGTTTCTAGAGTGAAGAATGCAAGAAAACGCTTTTGGCGGAGGGGCTTCGCCCCGAACTCCATTGATGAATAATGAGCTGTAAATGTCAGGAGAATACTTTTCTGCAGTGAAAAAAGCAAGAAAACGCTTTTGTCGTCGGGGCTTCGCCCCGAACTCCATTGATAAATAATGAGTTGTAGATGTCAGGAGAATGCGTTTCTACAGTGAAGAATGCAAGAAAACGCTTTTGGCGGCGGGGCTTCGCCCCGAACTCCATTGATGAATAATTAGCTGTAAATGTCAGGAGAATACTTTTCTGCAGTGAAAAAAGCAAGAAAAGATCTTTTGTCGCCCCGAACCCCACTTGGGAACCTTATAGCTCTGCCTCAGTGGGTTTTTTTTTACCAAAGGTTGAGAAATGCTTCTTTTTAAAAATTCTCATATATATATATATATATATATATATATATATATATATATATATATATATATATATATATATATATATATATATATATATATATATATATATATATATATATATATATATATACACGCACGTTTATGCATAGGGTTAGGGTTTACTGGGCATTAGGGTTAGGGTTTGGAAAAAAATCGCCCCCCCCCACTCAAAAGTTCTGGATCCGCCAGTGTGACTGATATGAATAATTTACTTCTATACCAAACAAAGAAAAATAAAGGAGGGTTGGCTCCTAAGACTATGAGTTTGAACGCTACTAGACATATAAAGAAACCTTGATACATATACAATTACTAGCGACATATGTGGTAGATACCAGACAAACAAAGAATAAAGTAACCAAGCCATAATTTACAGATGCAGTATAAACCCATAATTAAATACAAAGTTAAATACTAAGATGGAGGTACATTTCTTATCCCATATGCTAGAACGAATGCGTACCAATGTTCCTTCTTGCCTAGTACCATTAGAGCAGGGGTTCTCAACCTGTGGGTCGCGACCCCTTTTGGGGTCGAATGACCATTTGCCAGGGGTCGCCTAAGACCATCGGAAATTTCGGTTTCTCGTCTATTTTTCAGTGAAAGTTTTTTTGTTTTTTTTTGTCATGCGATTTCTGAAGTGTTGTAACAAGCACACGTTTAAAAGTTTTTTTATAATTTAAGCACACATTTATTTTACACTTAGTAAAATTAGATAATGCTTTGCTATGTAAATACATCAAGGATGCCAGATATATATATATATATATATATACATTAAAAATTTGACTGTGATCTTATAACATTAGCAAAATCATATTTAGGCTCTACCTCCTCTATGAACGAAATAAATTTTACGGTTGGGGGTCGCCGCTTAGTGGGAATTCGTCTTAGGGGGTCGCCGAGCTAAATAGGTTGAGAACCGCTGCATTAGAGAATGTAATGTGTTTCCCTCAATCAGCCAGCAATACAAACGACTTGGCAGAGTGTTTAAGTTGTTAATTAATTAACGTGACTAATTAGATTGACACAGGAAACGCTTTTGAAGTAATGTCACTATTTTTAAGACAAATCAGTTGTAGTTCAGGACTAATCTTAACTTTGAGAAGAGATAAAATACATAAAAATATACCTAGGAAAGAAATGAATGAAGTATGCATATTGAATTAATTTTATTAAAATGCATAGAAAACCTACAAAAAAAAAAGCATCTTTATTTTTTATGGTACCACAGACGTCTCAATGGGGCTAGCTACAAATTTTAATCAACTAATTTATTTTATTTATTTATTTATTTTGGTTTTAAATTATTTTCACAACACAATAAAAAAAAAAAACAGGAAATAAAATGGCTTGCTTAATAGTGTATTACTTACATTGCACCAATGTATCCAAGAATTGTGAAACTAAAGAGCGATTCTACTAAGCAGGCACTACTTCTGGTCTCACAAATATGTTAATAACTTGGTTGTATTCATACTCTGCTATAATTTAATCGATCTCATATAGCGTATACGATAATAACTCTATTTTTTAAATAAAGTAATTGTCGGTGGACTTCGCCCAGGTGCATATATTGCGTTTGCTCGATAAGAAAAAAAAACCATATAAAACTATTACAAGCTTCTTTATTCTAGAATCTACTTCCTGGATGTACTTAACTCTTTCTCTCCTAACTGACGATACCAGGGTTGATTCCACCATAATCTGGTAAATAATTACGGAGAGAAAGAGTTAATTAACCTTGGATCGCTCATAAATCTAAAGTATAGTAGCCAAACCTATTGGTTTGTTGATGCTAAAGACTAATCCTTTTAACACAGTCACTGGGTATTCATACACCGAACTATATAAAAATAGACCTGTAGTTATCTAGGCTTACTGCAAACGTAACAAATGGTGGAAACCATTTGCGTGTTGAGGGTTCCAGGCTGGCGCACAGAGCAGTAAGTCTCTTAATTACCACCTCCCGATAGTGTACGTCAATGTTTCTCAAACGTTTACTGGTGGTGCCCTTTTAGACGAACAAAAAATCGTTCGCCACTTCCTCAACCTTAGCTAACTGAAGGTCTGGATGAGTGCTGAAAGCTGGCTACCACTGTGCGGGTCCGAGGAATTTTAAGAATGTAATAATAAAAAAAAAAACCATTCAGTTGTGACACAATCTCCCAGATTTTCTCTACAAGGCAAAATACAGAGAGGAATTGGAGAAATAGACGATCGACGGATCATATATGCAGCCCCCTACGGTCAAACAGATTTAGGAATAGGTGAAAGTAATATATTTTTAATCTATCTTCTACAAGAGGTTCTTTCAAGACACAGTAGTGAGAGAGATCATTTTCCTTCTAGCCATCAAGGATGTCTGGAGATTGCTTTAAGCTCCTCCAGCGGGTCCTGGGCGGAGCCCCTTCACCAAGTGTTATCAAACGTTTTGGGAATTCATTCTACTGACTGAATTAAATCATAACACAAAGATATCAGGGAAACTTTCAATCTAATAACTTGTCATTCAGATGGTGCACAAAGGCATCAGGGAAACTTTCAAATACCTCTTCCTTCAGATGGGGCACAAAGGCATCAGGGAAATTTTCAAATATCTCTTCCTTCAGATGGGGCACAAAGGCATCAGGGAAATTTTCAAATACCTCCTCCTTCAGATGGGGCACAAAAGCCTCAGGGAAATTTTCAAATACCTCTTCCTTTAGATGGTGCACAAAGGCATCAGGGAAACTTTCAAATACCTCTTCCTTCAGATGGGGCACAAAGGCATCAGGGAAATTTTCAAATATCTCTTCCTTCAGATGGGGCACAAAGGCATCAGGGAAATTTTCAAATACCTCCTCCTTCAGATGGGGCACAAAAGCCTCAGGGAAATTTTCAAATACCTCTTCCTTCAGATGGGGCACAAAGGCATCAGGGAAATTTTCAAATATCTCTTCCTTCAGATGGGGCACAAAGGCATCAAGGAAATTTTCAAATACCTCGTCATTTAGATGGTGCACAAAGGCATCAGGGAAACTTTCAAATACCTCTTCCTTCAGATGGGGCACAAGGGCATCATGGAAACTTTCAAATACCTCGTCCTTCAGATGGTCACATAGGCGATTGATCCAAAGTCACTCCTAGATCCAGGAAGAATAGCAATAATCCCACTTATTTATTTAAAAAAAACCAGTTACTCATCTAAGCGTAATATGCTTTGCATTGATATTTTGTGAGGCGAGGTGGCCGAATGGTAAAGCGCTTGGCTTTTGAACTGAAGTTTCCGAGTTTGAGTCCTGGTGAAAAAAAAAACTGGGATTTTGATTTATGTCCTTCTAGGACGCCTCTGCGTCCCAGCTCTAAATGAATAACTGACATTAGTTGAGGAAAAGTAAAGGCGGTTAGTCGATGTGATGGCCACATGACACCCTCGTTAACCTTAAGCCACAGAAACAGATTACCTTTACATCATCTGCCACATAACTCGCATGTTCTGAAGGGAGACCTTTACTTTTTTTAAATTAACTTTCTACGGCATTGTAAAATTATAAAGTGACCAGATATTGGAGGAATGAAGAGTGAGATATGTTGATCATAGGACTTTAAAAATACAAACTCATCTCACAAGTTTCATAGCAATGGTGCTATTTTTTTTATTAATTCATCTTTTGTTAGATACTACGAATAATTGTGTAAAATTGTGTATACAAATTGTACCAGAAAAATATAGGCTTTGGTAAAAAGATAGCAAGAACAAAAAAAAAGTTATATATAATAATATAATATATAATTCAAGCAATTTATAATAAAATAATCAAAATAAGCAGAACCAAAACAGCAGTTGTTTAACATATAAAATAACATATTGAATAGCTTATTTGAGTAACATTGAGTAACATATTGAGTAACATATTGTTGTGAAACTCATGTGATTTGAAATAGAACACTGTTTCACTTGTTTAGTCAAGATTTCACTTGTTCAGTATATTCTATATATATATAATTATCTACGTGCGGGACGCCGACTCTCAACAATCCGCACACAGTCGTTTCCTCAAACCCACCCCATTTGGAGAACAGTGTCTCTAAGGAAGTGTTCCCCAGTCACTAAATGGCGGCTTATGCTATGCCGCGGGTAGGCTAGTTCTTAATAAACCATTAAATATTTATAGAATGATTCAAAGGTCGTGTGGTATGCTTTCTAGATTGTCATGACAATGGTTGCAAATTTATAACCTTCTCTCTACCTCCCCCCCCCCAACATCCAGCGGAATGTTCGGACTATGGTCTAATTTAATTCAATTCTAAAGGTAAGTACGACACACGAAAACAAACTGTCCAATGTGTAGTAGCGTCCCTTGACAGAAAAACAGGAACAGATATTTCCTTCTGATGGTTTGTGAGAATAATCTCTCTCTCTCTTTTTCTCTCCTTCTCTTTCGCTCGCTCTCTCTCTCTCTTTCTCTGTGTGTGTGTGTGTGTGTGCGTGCGTTAATAGCAGGGGTGGGGACGGAATTCAGTGACTGATTTTTTGCTTTCATTTTGTTTATTTTAGGTGAGATTGTAATACTAGCTCATCACTTACCACAGCACAGCCGAATGGGTTTTGAGTTAAAAACCCTCTACCAGGGGGTTTTGAGTTAAAAACCCTCTACCAGGAGGTTTTGAGTTTAAAACCCCCTACCAGAGGGTTTTGAGTAAAAAAAACTATCAGGGGATTTTGAGATAAAAATCCCTCTACCATGGGGTTTTGAGTTTAAAACCCCCTACAGGTGTTTTGAGTTTAAAACCCCCTACCAGGGGTTTTGCAGTTAAATCCTCCTCTTCTATCAACAAAACTAAAAAAAATGCAAACGACAATCCCCAAATTCCAAGAAAACAGCTAAGGAAGATTTTGACTTTAAAACCGCCTCCAAAAATTACGATAAACCCCATCTCAATTTAAAAAAATAAAATTACACTCTCAAAAATCTATGAGCGTAGCCAAAGGGGTTTTGAGTTTAACCCCCACCCCCTCCAGCTGGGGTTTGAAGCTAAAATGTACCTCTTCAATATAAAAACAAAGAAAATTACACACTATAAAATCTATGAGCGTAGCCAAAGGGAATATGAGTTTAAAACCCCCTGCCAGCGGGGTTTGAAGCTGAAAAATAACTCTTTAATACTAAAAAACAAAAAAAAAAGCAAATTACGTACTCAAAATGCTATGAGCGTAACCAAAGGGGGGTTTGAGTTTAAATCCCCCTTCAGAGTGTTTTGATGCTAAAAAATACCTCTTCAAAATAATAAGCGAGTTGCACACTAAAATTCTTTGAGCCTAGCTAAACTAATGAGGTGTTTTGAGTTTAAATACCCCTCCTCCAGATGGCTTTTTAAAAAATTAAAAACCCTTTCAGATGGTTTTGAGTTTAAAATTCCTCTACAGAGCGTTTTTAATTGAAAACCTCTCTCTTCAATATTATTTTAAAGCAAACTACAGTCACCAAATTCTATGACCATAGCTAAATTGATTTTTGAATTTAAAAAAAAAAAAAACTCCAGAGATTTTTTTATTTTAAAACCCCTCAACAGATGATTTTGACAATAAAACTTTCCTTTTCAATATAAAATCTAAAGCGAAATACAGGCATGTAATTCCAAGAGCGTAGTCCAGAGAGGTTACAAATTTCTACCAGTGGCGGGGCTCCATTAATAAAGTGTGAATAGTCATCTGCCAAAATTGAAAAACACTAAATGTGGCTCAACAAAGATGGCATCTACAGATTTTAGGAGTCAGTTATAGAGACAGGGTCTAAATCAAATAAATCATATGCTGAACTGGGAGTCGAACCCTTAGTAACGTTGTGACAATTTCTCCGACAAAATGAATTACGCATAATAAGAGTTGCGAAAACAGCTTGCCGGAAAATGCCCCGAACGGCGCGAGAGGGTCTAAGTCAGTAAGAATAGCACATTAGGTTTTTAATAGCAAGATAATGCACTGTAGATACCTCAGAATATGCATTTTGTTGGCTTTCAATACCAGAATTAGTGCTAGGCGGCGGGGCTCCCCCCGCGCTGGGGGAGCACAGCGAGCTCCCTCAGACCCCCTTGCTAGTTTACAAGATTTCCACTAATTCCAGGAAGAACCAATTTTAGGTCACAATAAACGTCTTCCGAAAGGGTCAGAATGTAATAAAGATTAATTATGTACACACACACACACACACACATATAAATATATATATATATATATATATATATATATAATTTTTTACCGCGGAAGAAGAGGGAGACGGGGGGGGGGGAATCCCCCCCCAAAACCCTCCCCGAAAAAAATCCTGCTACGCCCATGACACGTATGGGGAAAAAAAAAGGGGGGGGGGGTAAACAAATTGTAGTCTTCATGTTTATGAATAAATTTGTAAGTGTGTGTTTAAACATTAAGATTGGTTGATAATATGTATTGGCAGGAAACAGAGGGTCTCCGAAACAACTTGCACTCTACCTTGGCTATCGAACTTAACAAAGTCTGTTCTCATTGAGAAGCACAGAGAGATGTGACGTAGATCTACTTCTGCTCCATGTCCCTAGTCCATAACTTTTACTCCATGCTTTAACTCATTGTATTCATAAATCGAAGTTGGCAGCTATCTTTTAATCTATCCAATCAATGCACACGTAAATAGATCAAACAATAATTAAGGCAATCAACCTTGTGAAATTATATCATTTTATATTATAGACAACAAGTCCAATTGTTATATGCTTCTCGAACTCAAGCGTTTAGAAAACAAAAAAAAAAAATAACAAAAATGTTATTATACATTGAAGAAGAGGTTGGACTTCAGGTCTTTTGTAGGTGCTTCTATTTGTTTTGACATATACCTTGTTTAAACACATAGGCACAGATTACAAATTAGAATAGCCAATCATAATCAGGGGCGTTAAGCATGATCGTGCCGCCATAAGCCAAAAGACAAATTGTGTTACTACAGTTTTTGTCATTGAGTCCGGCCAGACAATATCGTCTGCTCTAAGAGCGACTGATGCAAAGGGAACTACCATCAAACCGAAGATGATAGATATTAGAATTAACCTTTGACCCTCTATGCGTTGATTCATGGGAGTCACTTGTATTGTGCTGACTCCCTGGTTTAAGTTGATGTTCACCGTTGAGGACTGGTTCATAACCTGTTGGTTTGCTGGATATGGATAGGATACTGCATTCTGTGGATATGGATTTGAGTTCAGTGGATTATAATGAAAATTTTCTTGCTGTGCAACAGTCTGTTGAGACACAATTATGGGCTGCAGGTCGGTGTCTGTAATCTGTCTCTGTTGCAATGTAGGACCATATAAACAGTTAAGATCAATACTGATTACTATTGAGAGTGAAACTGGTAGAAACACTGATACCCCAAACATGGATTCCAAAGACTGGCTGTTTATGCACTGATTCTCATAATCTACATTTGACATGCAAAGCGGAAGTATTATAATTAGTCCTAAGATCCAAGGGACGCTACTCGCACCAACTGCAGAAATTATTTTATAGCGGTTGTCATGGATACTTTGAATCCTGTTTCTGAGGAAGACTTCTACTGCCAGTATCACAAGACCAAGTCCGTAGACGAAATGAATCAAGTAGGACATGTAGGTTGTGGTATTGGTTAATAATGTGCAGGTCATGAAGGTTTTATCTGCCTCAAAATATTGTCTAGCATGCACTACTAACGGGAAGAGTGCAAAGATGATGTCTCCTATAGCCAAGGATATAATCATCATCAGCTTGACGCTCTGATAGAACATTGGTTTCTTGACTTGGGTGATGATGAGTGCCCAATTGATGAAACATATTAGAAGTATGAAGGTCACTGTCAGCGCTTTTTCAGCAATTAATAGTTGAACCTTATCAGGTTCCATCTTGAGAATATCTAGGCGTTCTTCCTATCTGAAATAAAACAACAAAATATAAGTTAGTCTAAAGTACTGAAATTATGCAGATACATATATACCAATAATGAATATATGAGTTTAAATATTTGTAACTTAAACATACATTCATATATCTGTACACAATGCCTGTTATAATTTTATAAGTACACTTATTTTTAAAAGTGTAACAAAATCCAATTGGATACCTTACAATGGGGCTTCTGTTCGAAAATAAATTTCATCCCATTGGCGTAGATGGATTCACCCCCTCCCCCAAAATCAAATCTAAGGCTTAGATCTAAAGATAGATACAACATCTGCAAAAAATATGCAACTTGAAACAGAAAGCCATTTAATGTGACACCTGTGATAAATGGTACCACGCATCATGTCTCCATATGAATACACTTGTGTATTATGCCTTAGGCAACAAAGACGCATCATGGCACTGGCTACCGTGCTGGTTACCTCCGTTTACATCAGGAATGTTTAATTCCTTTGAGGCAGACACTTCTAACCCATACAACATCCTAAACACCATCCCAAACCAAACTCATCAACCACTAGCCAGATCCACTCCTTTTAAGTCTGCTAAAAAATAATACAACACCCTCCTTTAACAAACCTACTAAAGTAATACCGAAATACCTTAAATCCTAAGTAATAAATTTTCAATGGAACATTAGAAACAAAGCAGCACAGTTAGAAATTTTATTAGAATGTGAGAAACCAGATATAATTGCAGGAACAAAAGCTACATTCTGAAATTTATAATGCAGAAATTTTTAATGGTAATTAAGAAATATTTAGAAACGATAGGGATGATAATCATGGAGGTTTTCTTTTAGCAATAAAAAAACACTGTTATTGCAGAAGAAATTACCTTACCTAGCTCAAAAAGTATAGAATTAACATTTTGTAAAATCAACACCACCTCAACATCCCTGATAATAGGCAGTATTTACAGGCCACCAAATTCTAGTTTAGAGTACATGCAAGAACTATGTAATCAGTTAACTCCACTTAAAGAGACAAATAAAAATGTAGGTTGTTTTTAGATTATGGGTAATTTCAGAATACCAGATATAAATTGGAAAACACTAACCATAGATAAACACCAAAACCTAAATAACATAAATGAGCTTTTCATAGAAACTTTACACAACCTAAGTTTAGATCAAATCATTAACAAGCCAACTAGATTAAACAACACATAGGATCTCTTCTTAACCAACACACCTGGATTAGTAGTAGATTATGATATTATCCTTGGTCTATCAGACCATGAGATCATAAATATACACAGTCAGATAGAAGCAGTAGCCAATATAAAACCCAAAAGAAAAATCTTACTCTGGAATAAATGCAACCTAACACAACTACACCAAGCTGCATTAAACTTTCAACAAACATTCTTATTAGAAAAAGACATTAACCAACCAGTCGATGACTTCTGGAATTTCATTAAAAACCATCTTAAAAACATTATAGAAAATCATATACCAACTAAATACACATTAAACAAAATAAATAAATTAAAAATTTAAAGAAACTAAGGCAGAATGAGTTTATAAAAAGTACATAAAAATTAAACACCTAACGCACAAAGTAAGCAGACAGCTGCAGAGTGAATACATAAACAATGTAATATCTAAAGATAACAACAAAAACCTATGGTCGTTCATTAAGTCTAAGAAAATGGAAACAACAGGCTTAGCGCCATTAAAAGATGAACATAACATAATACATAATGATAATGAAACTGAAGCAAACATTCTGAACAAATACTTTGCATCAGCATTCTCAGCCCCAGGAGACAAAGACATATTACTTAATTTAAACCAAGTAAACAACATAGAAGATATAGAAGTACAAGAAAAGGGAATCCAAAAACTTTTAGCCAACACCAAACCGAATAAAGCATCTGGACCTGATGGTATTCCAGCTAGATTACTCAAAGAACTTAGCAATTAGCTAGCATCAGTGTTCAAAATAGTTTTTCAGACATCTCTTAACCAGGGCAGAGTACCAAAGGACTGGAAAGAAGCTAATGTCACCACTGTATTTAAAAATGGAAAAAGATCTGACTCAGGAAACTACAGACCAGTATCATTTATCAGCATCACATGTAAAATCCTAGAACACATAATATGTAGCAACATCATAAACCACTTAGACAAACATAATGTCCTCACCCCATACCAACATGGCTTTAAGAAATATAGATCATGTGAAACACAACTAATAGGACTAATTGATGATTTTTTAAATGGTTTAGATAACAGTGAGGAAATAGATGCTATTTTACTAGATTTTTCTAAAGCTTTTGACAAAGTTCACCACCATAGTTTACTTAAAAAATTAAAATATTTTGGTGTTGATGGTCCATTGCATCAGTGGATTAAGGATTTTCTGATAGGGAGAGAACAAACTGTAATAATAAATGGCTCTAAATCAACACCAATAACAGTAAACTCAGGCGTACCTCAAGGAACAGTCTTAGGTCCACTACTATACTTCAAACACTTATTTATTGTACCTAACAAAATATACAGAAAAAGAAAAACAATTAGTAAAATTATTAATGGTAATTAATTATTTTGTTTTATATCGAATAAGGGAAATAGCTTGTACAATATTAGTAGATATTATGTTCTAATTAGAGTTCGTCCCCTTTAGATAAGCTTTCTTTTCTTTAAGAAATGATTGTATTTTATTTTGGTTTTTATTATGTTTTTATTATTCATTTTTTTATAAAGAAATTTGACTTTATGGTATCCCCCAATTTAGTCCAATAGTGCCTTTAATCACCAACTTTCTTTAGCACTAAGAATGCTTTTGAGCAATTTTTTAATTATCACTTAGTCATAAAACAAAATCTTTAGTGAACGAACAAGTTGAGTTTAGTGTGCAGTATTGTTTCCCTTATAACGACTATGAAAATTAAAAGAGCCAACAAAACAAAAATCTTGGTCATGGTTGTTATGAATAATTTACTTCCATACCAGTTAAATAAAGAAAAAAAAGCAGGGTGGGCTCCGAATAGTTCAAATTGGAACGCTACTAGAGATATAACGAAACCTTGATACATATAAAATTACTAGCGACAAATGTGGTAGATACCAGACAAACAAAGAATAAATTAACTAAGCCCTAATTTACAGATGCAGCATAAACCCATAATTAAATATTAAGTAAAACACTGAGATAGAGGTAAGTTTCTTATCCCATATGCTAGAACAAATGCGTACAAATGTTTCTTCTTCCTTAGGGCCATTAGAGAATGTAATGTGTTTCCCTCAATCAGCCAGCAAAACCAACGACTTGGCAGAGTGTTTAAGTCGTTAATTAATTAACTTGTCTAACTAGATCAGCGGTTCTCAACCTTTTAAGCTCGGTGACCCCTTTTTACAACCCCCCCCCCCCACTCTTCCGCTACCCCACCCACCCACACTTACACAGAAATAGAAGAATTGATAATAAGAATCCATTTATCGATAGTCTTATGAGACCCCTCGCAAATCGTCAATCTACCCCAAGGGGGTCGTGACCCACAGGTTGAGAACCCCTGAACTAGATTGACACATTTTGAAGTAACGTCACTATTATATAAGACAAAACTGTTAACTCTGAGAAGAGATGAAATACATAAAAATATACCTAGGAAAGAAATGAATGAAGTATGCATATTGAATTAATTTTATTAAAATGCATAGAAATCCTACACAAAAAGCATCTTTATTTTTTATGGTACCACAGACGTCTCATTGTGGTTAACTACAAATTGTAGTCAACTAATTTATTTTATTTATTTATTTATTTTGGTTTAAATTATTTTCACAACACAATAAAAAACAAGGTTACAAAAGACAGTTTGTGTGGAAACACAAACTCAAAATCGGCCCCCGAAGTAAAATGTTTTACATAATTCGGATAATCCTTCAGAGTTGAAGATAGTTTACTTCCTAGTCCAAACCTCCCGCAGGACGACGGGGGATGGGAGCAGGCAGGGTTTGAACCTTCGATCGTCGATAAATCCGAACGACAGTCCAGCGCGCAAACCGCACGACCAGTGCTCCACCCAGGTAGGCTTCAATATTTTCAGAAAGAAAATCCGAATGAAATTATATCAAAGACAAATGAGAGATAAGAATGGAGAAAGAAGGTTAACAGATCTTGTGTAGTGCCCCAACCGTCCCGCAGATCAAAGGATACGTGAAAGTGAATGTGAAGTTAGATGTGAACCTGGCCTAACTAGTTTGTGGTCTATAGGGCAGATGATGTAAAGTTCATCTGTTTTTGTGGCCTACGGTTAACGAGGGTGTCATGTAGCCAGCACAACGACCAACCGCCTATACTTTTCCCCAACTAATGTGAGGTACCCATTAGAGCTGGGTAGACTCAGAAGTTGAAAATCCCAGTCTTCACCAGGATTCGAACCCGGGACCCTCGGTTCGAACTAAATAAGTTAATTGTTTTGAAAAGGCTCAATCTCATATTCGAATCCTCAAAAAAAAAAAAAAAAAAAAAATTTCCGCCATATATAAAAAATGTTCACGAAAATGATGTTTATAAGATTACTATTCGTTTTAAATTAGGTCTAACATATAATGCATACTAATTAGCTTTTTCTTATAAAAAACTGCTTGCATAATTAATTTTAAAAATTAGAATTTTCGCTTTCAGGAAAAAAATGTAGCCGTTGCATCAGAACTTTGAATGGTCTAAAATATTGTGAAGTCGGATTTTCAATATCTCTTCTAGTTTACGAGATCTAAATGGGACGGACGGACAGACGGACAGACGGACAGACAATTTGCACAAAACTAATAGCGTCTTTTCCCCTTTCGGGGGCCGCTAAAAACATGAAATAAAATGGCTTGCTTAATAGTATATCACTTACCTTGCACCAATGTATCCAGGAATTGTGAGACTAAGGAGCGATTCAACTAAGCAGGCACTACTTCTGGTCTCACATATATATTAATAACTTGGTTGTATTCATACTCTGCTATAATTTAATCGATCTCATATAGCGTATACGATAATAACTCTATTTTTTAAATAAAGTAATTGTCGGTGGACTTCTCCCAGGTGCATATATTGCGTTTGCTCGATAAGAAAAAAAAACATAAAAATATTACAAGCTTCCTTATTCTAGAATCTACTTCCTGGATGTACCTAACTCTTTCTCTCCTAACTGACGATACAAGGGTTGATACCTCCATAATCTGGTAAATAATTACGGAGAGAAAGAGTTAATTAACCTTGGATCGCTCATAAATCTAAAGTATAGTAGCCAAACCTATTGGTTTGTTGAGGCTAAAGACTAATCCTTTTAACACAGTCACTGGGTATTTATACACTGAACTATATAGAAATAGACCTGTAGTTATCTAGGCTTACTGCAACCGTAACAAATGGTGGAAACCATTGGCGTGTTGAGGGTTCCAGGCTGGCGCACAGAGCAGTAAGTCTCTTAATTACCACCTCCCGATAGTGTACGTCAATGTTTCTCAAACGTTTACTGGTGGTGCCCTTTTAGACGAAAAAAAAATCGTTCGTCACTTCCTCAACCTTAGCTTACTAAAGGTCTGGATCAGTGCTGAAAACTGGCTACCACTGTGTGGGTCCGAGGAATTTTAAGAATGTAATAATAAAAAAACCCATTCAGTTGTGACACAATCTCCCAGATTTTCTCTACAAGGCAAAATACAGAGAGGAATTGGAGAAATAGACGATCGACGGATCATATATGCAGCCCCCTACGGTCAAACAGATTTAGGAATAGGTGAAAGTAATATATTTATAATCTATCTTCTACAAGAGTTTCTTTTAAGACACAGTAGTGAGAGAGATCATTTTCCCTCTGGCCATAAAGGGTGTCTGGAGATTGCTTTAAGCTCCTCCAGCAGGTCCTGGGCGGAGCCCCTGCACCATGTGTTATCAAACGTTTTGGGAATTCCTTCTACTGGCGTTTACATCTGACTTAAATCATAACACAAAGTCATCAGGGAAACTTTCAATCTAATAACTTGTCATTTAGATGGTGCACAAAGGCATCAGGGAAATGTTTAAATACCTCTTCCTTCAGATGGTGCACAAAGGCATCAGGGAAATTTTCAAATACCTCTTCCTTCAGATGGTGCACAAAGGCATCAGGGAAATTTTCAAATACCTCTTCCTTCAGATGGTGCAAAAAGGCATCAGGGAAATTTTCAAATACCTCTTCCTTCAGATGGTGCACAAATGCATCAAGGAAATTTTCAAATACCTCTCCTTCAGATGGTCACATAGGCGATTGGTCCAAAGTCACTTATAGATCCAGGAAGAATAGCAATAATCCTACTTATTTATCTTTAAAAAAAGCAGTTACTCATCTAAGCGTAATATGCTTTGCATTGATATTCTGTGATGCGAGGTGGCCGAATGGTAAAGCGCTTGGCTTTCAAACTTAAGGTTCCGGGTTTGAGTCCTGGTAAAAAAAAAACTGGGATTTTGATTTATGTCCTTCTAGGACGCCTCTGAGTCCCAGCTCTAAATGAATAACTGACATTAGTTGAGGAAAAGTAAAGGCGGTTAGTCGATGTGATGGCCAATGACACCCTCGTTAACCTTAAGCCACAGAAACAGATTACCTTTACATCATCTGCCACATAACTCGCATGTTCTGAAGGGAGACCTTTACTTTTTTAAAATTAACTTTCTACTGCATTGTAAAATTATAAGGTTTTAAGATATTGGCGGAATGAAGAGTGAGATATGTTGATCATAGGACTTTAAAAATACAAACTCATCTCACAAGTTTCAAAGCGATGGTGCTTTTTTGTTTTATTAATTCATCTTTTGTTAGATACTACCATAGACATATATATATATAGACTGGACGATAAAGTAAAAATTATTTTGGGAAACATTTGGGAAAAGATAAGTTTGTATGAGTTATACAGCAATTATGAGCATTGTAAAATTAAAAGTATTTATAGTTTTGTTTTTTTTCAGCCATAACCTATATAATTGATAAAACCCCTTCTGTATTATTATATCTCTAATCGTGCCTACCAAATCTTTGTCAGGCGAGCATTCTGATTATCTTTTGTTATAAAATGTTTTCATTGTAGCTTATTTGGAGAAAATCCGTTAATAGATGTATTCAGCTTTAACTTGAATTTTGCCTATGACATCACACTAAATGCAAAATCGGGCTAGTAGGCTACTAAACAAGATTATAATAACAAAATTACTAGCACACAATTATTGGATAACTGGTTCTTAGAGACAGTGGAGTTCAGTAACCAACATAAGCAAGAGTCTACTCCATATATTTCAAGAGATTCGTCAGCAAAAAAAAGGCTTTTTTTTCACCTGAGAATGTCCTTCAAAGCAACTTCTAATCTGGAAACCACTGCGCAGTTCATCTCAGATATAGGATTACTGATCTGAACAATCCAACATGTAAAATGAGAGCGAAGAAGAAAAGCACTTTTTTTTTAATTTTAAAATCCTTCACATCTGCTGACCAGACACTATTAGTAGCAGACATGCTGAAATGCAACAGTCCTATTCAAGTATATAAGCCTACATTACAATCTCTTTAATGGAATTGTGTAATATTTTGCCCTTAGTGATTTACAGAATCTCAAGTTTTGTCTTAAAATTATTTTCTCCAAAAGATCTTATCAAATATTTTTATAGCTATAAGCAAGTGTAATACATTTTTTAGAGTATAATGTTAAGAGCTCTTTTATCCTGCTACTAAAAATATATACTTTTCTCACATTGTAAATGTAAATGCTTTTCCTCCTGGATAATAAAGATTATTATTATTATTATGAAATAACAAGTACAGAAGCATTAATATATATATGAAAGCTCTTTAATATCATTCAATAAACTACATAATCTACTGCTAGGAATGAAATAATAGTGCAATATATTTGCAACACAGAAAGACCTAAAATTATATCTAATATTACAGAGTAACTGAATTCTTTACAAATAAATATAAATACAAATATATAACACAATGAATTATAATTATTACAAACTGCATTATAATATTAAATAGCATTCTAACTAGCAGTACCTGAAAAGCTATTAAACGATTATTTATTACAAAACAATACACCTGAGCTCCATTTTTATTAGCTCACACTGTCTTTCTGTCATTCCCATTCCTTTCATTTTCTTTGACTAAAAACTAATTCTAACAATTTGAATCGATAAAACGACCGCCATACATTAATAAAGAAGCCATGTCAACAAACATAGATCCACATCACAAACCTATATATATATTTGCCTATGTCTATGATTATGAAACAGAAGCAAAATATTGGGAATATGGCAGTTTTGTACTTTTTAAAACTAAAGATCATAATTATATATTGGCTGAAATGTTAGTCCTAGAATTTATAGCTCAATTGCCGCCATTTATTTTTCACATAGATATAGTACATAAAACATATTTGATTCCCCCCAAATAAAAATAACTTCCTACTTCCAGTCTATATTTATTTATGTCTATGGATACTACGAATAGTTGTGTAAAATTGCGTATAAAAATTGTACCAGAAAAATATAGGCTTTGGTTAAAAAGATAGAGGGAACAAATAAAGTTATATATAATAATATAATATAAAATTCAAGCAAAAAAAATATTTTATAACAAAATAATCAAAATAAGCAGAAGCAAAACAGCAGTTGTTTAACATATAGAATATTATAGAATAACATATTGAATAGCATATTGAGTAACATTGAGTAACATATTGAATAACATATTGTTATGAACCTCATGTGATTTAAAATAGAACACTGTTTCACTTGTTTAGTCAATATTTCACTAGTTCAGTATCTTCTATATATATTATTCTCTACGAGCGGGACGCCGACTCTCTAACCCTTGATGAAAAAGTCATGGAAAGATAACTCTTTCATTTCTGCAAGTTGGACTACTGTTAACTCACTCAACTTTCGCGCGACAGAGAGCGCGGCTCAGAAAAAAAGGAAGGGGAAAAACATGTCTACGTCGCCCAACCATGCGGAACACCACGCACGCACGCTGAATCTCTAACCCTCATCCTGCCCACTTCCTTATGCACCCGCGCCTTCCTCGCCCTTCAGGCATCCGCACACAGTCTTTTGCTCAAACCCACCCCATTTGGAGAACAGTGTCTCTAAAGAAGTGTTCACCAGTCACCAAATAGCGGCTTATGCTACGCCGCGGGTCGGCTAGTTCTTAATAAGCCATTAAATATTTAAAGAATGATTCAAAGGTCGTGTGGTATGCTTTCTAGATTGTCATGACAATAGTTGAAAATTCAAAACCTGCCCTCTACCTCCCCCCACCCCAACATCCAGCGAAAAGTTCGGACTATGGTCTAATTTAATTCAATTCTAAAGGTAAGTACGAAACACGAAAACAAACTGTCCAATGTGTAGTAGCACCCCTTGACAGAAAAACAGGAACAGATATTTCCTTCTGATGATTTGTGAGAATAATCTCTCCCTCTCTTTTTCTCTCCTTCTCTCTCGCTCTCTTTCTCTGTGTGTGTGTGTGTGCGTGCGTTAATAGCATGCAACAAAAAATACACTTTTAACCAAAAAAAAATGTATTTCTAACTTTTGAAGATACAACACCTATTCACGTAAAGGGAAAAAAAGGGGGGGAGGGGTTTAAACAAATTGTAGTCTTCATGTTTATGAATAAATTTGTAAGTGTGTGTTTAAACATTAAGATTGGTTGATAATATGTATTGGCAGGAAACAGAGGGTCTCCGAAACAACTTGCACTCTACCTTGGCTATCGAACTTAACAAAGTCTGTTCTCATTGAGAAGCACAGAGAGATGTGACGTAGATCTACTTCTGCTCCATGTTCCTAGTCCATAACTTTTACTCCAGGCTTTAACTCATTGTATTCATAAATCGAAGTTGGCAGCTATTTCTTAATCTATCCAATCAATGCACACGTAAATAGATCAAACAATAATTAGGGCAATCAACCTAGTGAAATTATATCATTTTATATAATAGACAACAAGTCCAATTGTTATATGCTTCTCGAACTCAAGCGTTTAGAAAACAAAAAAAAATAACAAAAATGTTATTATACATGAAGAAGAGGTTGAACTTTACGTTCTTTGTAGGTGCTTCTATTTGTTTTGACATATACCTTGTTTAAACGCATAGGCACAGATTACAAATTAGAATAGCCAATCATAATCAGGGGCGTTAAGCATGATCGTGCCGCCATAAGCCAAAAGACAAATTGTGTTACTACAGTTTTTGTCATTGAGTCGACCCAGAAAATATCGGCTGCTCTAAGAGTAATTGCTGCAATGGGAACTACCATCAAACCGAAGAGAATGGATATTAAAAGCAACCTTTGACCCTCTGCGCGTTGATTCATGGGAATCACTTGTATCGTGCTGGCTCCCTGGTTTAAGTTGATGTTCACCGTTGAGGACTGGTTCATAACCTGTTGGTTTGCTGGATATGGATAATGGGGTGGATAGGGTGCCGCATTCTGTGGATATGGATTTGCGTTCAGTGGATTATAATGAAAATTTTCTTGCTGTGAAACAGTCTGTTGAGACACAATTATGGGCTGCAGGTCAGTGCCTATAACCTGTCCCTGTTGCAATGTAGGACCATGGACACAGTTGAGAACAATACTGATTACTATTGAGAGTGAGACCGGTAGAAACACTGATACCCCAAACATGGATTCCAAAGACTGGCTGTTTATGCAGTAATTCTCATAATCTACATTTGACATGCAAAGCGGAAGTATTATAATTAGTCCTAAGATCCAAGGGACGCTACTCGCACCAACTGCAGAAATTATTTTATAGTTGTTGTCGTGTATACTTTGAATCCTGTTTCTGAGGAAGACTTCAGCTGCCAGTACCACAAGACCAAGTCCGTAGACGAAATGAATCAAGAATGACATGTAGGTTGTGGTATTTGTGCTTAACCTGCAGGTCATGAAGGTTGGATTTGCCTCAAAAAATCCTCTAGCAAGCACTACTAACGGGAAGAGTGCAAAGATGATGTCTCCTATAGCCAAGGATATAATCATCATTAACTTGACGCTCTGATAAAACATTGGTTTCTTGACTTGGGTGATGATGAGTGCCCCGTTGATCAAACAGATTAGAAGAATGAAGATCACAATCAGTGCTTTGTCAGCAATTAATAGTTGAGCCATGTCAGGTTCCATCTTGAGAATATCTAGGCGTTCTTGCTATCTGAAATAAAACAACAAAAGTTATAAGTTAGTCGAATGTATTTAGATTATGCATATACATATATACCAATAATGATTATATGAGTTCAAATATTTGTAACTTAAACATACATTCATATACCCTTATCCATTTCGCGTTAACTTTTTTAAGTACACTTATTTTTAAAAGTGTAACAAAATCCAATTGGATACCTTACGATGGGGCTTGTGTTTAAAAATAAATTTCATCCCATTGGCGTAGATGGATTCACCCCCTCCCCCAAAATCAAATCTAAGGCTTAGATCTAAAGATAGATACAACATCTGCAAAAAATATGCAACTTGAAACAGAAAGCCATTTAATGTGACACCTGTGATAAATGGTACCACGCATCATGTCTCCATATGAGTACACCTGTGTATTATGCCTTAGGCAACAAAGACACATCGTGGCACTGTTTGCCGTGTGGGTTACCTCAGTTTACATCAGGACTGTTTGATTCCTTTGATGCAGACACTTCTAACCCATACAACATCCTAAACACCATCTCAAACCAAACTCAGCAACCACTAGCCATATCCACTCCTGTTAAATCTGCTAAAAAATAGTACAACACCCTCATTAAACAAACCTACTAAAGAAGTAATACCAAAATACCTTAAAACCTTAGTAATAAATTTTCAAAGCATTAGGAACAAAGCAGCACACTTAGAAATTTTATAAGAATGTGAGAAACTAGACATAATTGCAGGAACAAAAGGTACATACTGAAATTTATAATGCAGAAATTTTTAATGGTAATTAAGAAATATTTAGAAACGATAGGGATAATAATCATGGAGGTTTTCTTTTAGCAATAAAAAAAGACTCTTATTGCAGAAGAGATTACTTAACTCAAAAAATATAGAATCAACATTTTGTAAAATTAATACCCCCTCAACATCCATAATAATAGGCAGTATTTACAAACCACTAATATCTAGCTTAGAATACAAGCAAGAACTATGTAATCTGTTTACTACACTTAAAGAGACAAATAAAAATGTAGTTTTTTTTAGATTATGGGTTATTTCAAAATACCAGATATAAATTGGAAAACACTAACCATAGAAAAACACCGAAACCTTAAGGACATAAATGAGCTTTTCATAGAAACTTTACACAACCTAAGTTTAGATCAAATCATTTAAAAGCCAACTAGATTAACACCACATAAGATCTCTTCTTAACCAACACACCTGGATTAGTAGTAGATTATGATATTATCCCTGGTCTATCAGACCATGAGATCATAAAAATAGACAGTCAGATAGAAGCAGTAGCCAATATAAAACCCAAAAGAAAAATATTACTCTGGAACAAATGCAACCTAACACAACTACACCGAGCTGCATTAAACTTCCAACAAACATTCTTATCAGAAAAACATGACTTCTGGAATTTCATAAAAAAACTATCTTAAAAACATTATAGAAAATCATATACCAACTAAATACACATTAAACAAAATAAATAAATTACAAATTTAAAGAAACTAAGGCAGAAAGAGTTTATAAAAAGTATATACAAATTAAACACCTAACGCACAAAGTAAGCAGACAGCTGCAGAGTGAATACATAAACAATGTAATATCTAAAGATAACAACAAAAATCTATGGTCGTACATTAAGTCTAAGAAAATGGAAACAACAGGCATAGCGCCATTAAAAGATGAACATAACATAATACATAATGATAATGAAACTAAAGCAAACATCCTAATCAAATACCTTGCATCAGCATTCTCAGCCCAAGGAGACAAAGACATATTACTTAATTTAAACCAAGTAGACAACATAGGAGATATAGAAGTACAGGAAAAGAGAATCCAAAAACTATTAGCCAACATTAAACCTAATAAAGCATCTGGACCTGATGGTATTCCAGCTAGATTACTCAAAGAACTTAGCAATTAGCTAGCATCAGTGTTCAAAAAAGTTTTTTTAGGCATCTCTTAACCAGGACCAAGAGTGCCAAGGGACTGAAAAGAAGCTAATGCCACCCCTGCATTTAAAAAAGGAGAAAAATCAGACTCTGGAAACTACAGACCAGTATCATTTATCAGCATCACATGTAAAATCCTAGAAAACTAATTTCTACCAGTCGTAGGTGTCTATTAATTAAGAGCAGTTAATAGCAGATTTGGTTATTGAATTAACATTTTTAATAGCAGGATAATGCACTGTAGATACCTGAGAATATGCAGCGCTCTTTTACACATCCTGCCTTTCAAGGGCGCTTGTCTAAAGCCTTTACACTAACTCCAAAAAGAACATAGTCTATGGTACAATAAACGTCTTTCGAAAGAATGAAGGGTCCGAATGTGATAAAGATTAATTACGTACAAAGGCACACACAGATATCTATATTTTTAGATTGATATAGATAAAGAAAACAAAATTCTGTCTACGCCCATGCTCCTTCTGAATTGCATATACACTAATCCAGATCTTCCATTTCCACCCACATTAAAAAAATCGAAATAGGGATTTTTGGAACCGATAAAGAATTTGGATGGTGATAAGAAGGATTTCAAAAATGCAAAGTGGTTACGAAAAAAAAAAGTGAAAATTATATAGAACATTAAAATACAACAAAAAGGAGAATAAAATAAATTTAAAAAATGATTATCATAAAATAGTTTTAGTTGTTAGAGACGGATTTGTATTTACTAAAGCCTTGCCCTTGGGAGGGATCTCTGTGGAGGCCCTTCTTTCCCTTATTAAATAATAATAAGTTTAAGGAAAAAGCATTTTACATTTATGAGTTTGGGAAAGAATGTATCATATGAGGAAATCTCATTTTAATGCTTACAATGCTTATATCACCTCATTCTGTCTGTCTGTCTCTCTGTCTGTCTGGTAAAAAGTGTGTACACGTTAATTCCCCAACACCCAATCTGGCACAATCATTCACTGGCACTGGCAAGATATAAATCAATAAAAAAGTAAACAATTAGTAAATTATTGGTAAAAAAATAATTTTGTTTGATACCAACAACGGACACTATTTAGTAGGTATTCGCGGATATGGCTCAGTAATCGTTAACGCTAGTTCTGCCTCACCCATTCTCTGATTAAGTCGATACTTTAAACACTTATTGATGGTACCTAACAACTAAAATAAATAAAAAGAAAAACAATTAGTAAAATTATTAATGGTAATTAATTATTTTGTTTTATATAGAATAAGGGAAATAGCTTGTACATTATTGGTAGATATAGTTTTATGGGCGGGGTTCGTCCCCTTTAGATAAGCTTTCTTTTTGTTTAAAAAATGATTTTATGTTATTTTGGCTATTATTATGTTTTTATTATTCATTTTTTTATAAAGAAATTTGACTTTATGTTATCCCCCAATTTAGGCACTGTGAGTCCGACAGTCTGTACTGCCTTAAATCACCAACTTTCTTTAACACTGATAATGCTTTTGAAGATTTTTTTTTTATTATCAGTTAGTCTTAAAACAAAATCTTAAGTGAACGAAAAAGTTGTGTTTCATAGTATTGTTGTGGGCTAATCTAATCTGACTTCGACTATGTATCAATAATTACTTAACATTAGCCACAGAACATTACAAAATAGATATACTTGATAACAACATTCAGTTCTATAAAATGAGACTTTATTAACCACTGGGAAATCCGTCCAGTCTTTCTAAAACGTCGCTATATCTAACTACTATTCAACTACTATTCAAAACACAACCTACTTCTAACATAACGCCATGTTGGTCTCTCGTTCGCTTAAGTCTACTACGTCATTAGTCTGTCTTACTACGTCATTACTTTTACCGTCGCTAAAACTATACACAATATATTTAACTAACAAAACTAACCTACTCTCTAAACTAGTACATTACAGTATACAATGTTTCCCTTATAACGACTAGGGAAATTAAAAGAGCCAACAAACAAAAATAAATCTTGGTCAATGTTGATATGAATAATTTACTTCCATACCAGTTAAATAAAGAAAGAAAAAAGCAGGGTGGGCTCCGAAGAGTTCAAGGTTGAACGCTACTAGAGATATAATGAAACCTTGATACATATACAATTACTAGCGACAAATGTGGTAAATACCAGACAAACAAAGAAATAAAGTAACTAAGCCCTAATTTACAGATGCGCATTAACTCTTTCTCTCTGTTATTATTTAACACGTTCTGGTGGAATCAACGTTGGTATCGTCAGTTAGGAGAGAAAGAGTTAACCCCTTAATGAAATAGGCCTACTAAGAAAGACAAAGATAGAGGCACATTTCTTATTTCATACGCTAGAACAAATTCATACAAGTCCTCCTTCTTCCCTAGTGCCATTAGAGGATGAAATGGGTTGCCTAAAAAAGCCAGCAAAACCAACGACTTGGCAGAGTTATTAAGTTGTTAATTCATTAACCTGTTGACTTTCAGGGCTAAGCTTGACGTCAGCGAGGGATGAGATACATATAAATAAACCAAATTAGGAAATGAATGAAGTATGCGTATTGAATTAATTTTATTGTAAACGCATAAAAATCTTACAAATAAATACTTATACTCTTATGGTATCACAGACGTTTCGTTGGGGCTAGCTACCAATTTTAAATTAATACATTTATTTATTTATTTTGGTTTTGACTGCCCCAGACTTGCTGATCTCCGTCTCGACAGGTCTGGGAAACCCGAAATTCTCGACCTGTATGGCGACATGTATGCACTACGCAAGACAGCAGGGTTTCTGTCCAGGGCTTTTGCTAGAGAGGATTTGAGCCTCTCAGGCCCTCACTCTAATGGAGTTTGATGATGATGATTTATTTTGGTTAAAATATTTTCACAACACAATATAACAAATAGTAAAAAAAATGGTTTTTCTAAATAGTACATCACTTACATTGCTCCAATGTATCAAACGAATGTGAAACTTACTTATGAGTAAGAGTGCTTCAACTAGTCAAGCACTACTTCTGGTCCCACATATATATATCAATGACTCGGTTGTATTCCTACGCTGCGATAATTAAATCTCATATATAGCGTGTACGATTATAACTCTATTTTTTTTTTAATAAAGTAATTGTCAGTGGATTTGGGTCAGGTGCGTATATTGCGTTTACTCGATAAGAAAAAAAAAAGCTTTAAAAATGTTACAAGCTTGCTTGTGCTAGAATCTATTACCTTGATGTAGTTAGCCTGGATCGCTCATAAATCTCAAGTATGCTAGCCAAGCCTGTTTGTTGAAGCTGAAAACTAATCCTTTTAACACAGCCACTGAGTATTCACACACTGAACTATGTAATAATAGACCTGTAGTTATCTAGACTTAATGCACTGGTAGCAAACCAGTGGCGCTTTGAGGGTGCCAGGCGCATAGGTCTTTCAGATCTGTCACTCTCCACCTCCCGATAGTGCACGTCAATGATTCTCAAACTTTTACTATTGGCGCCCTTTTAGAAGAAAAAAAAAATCGTTCGCCACGTCCTTAACCTTAGCCAACTGAAGGTCAGGGTCAGTGCTGTAGGCTTCCATTAAGGGTGTTCGGGAGAGTTTAAAGAAAATGTTTAAAAAATGTTTTTGTTACACAATCCCGGATTTTCTTTGCATATATAACCTTATAAAAGGCTGAGAGAAATGGCGACATATCATGTGCCCATACAGTTTAAACAGACTTTGGAATAGATGAAAGTGATATATTTACAATTATGTTGATTCCAAATAAGCAGAAGAAAAGCTTATCCACGCTAGTACGTTTAGTTTTGTTTTTGTTTTTGTTTTTTGTTTTTCATGGATAATGTTAATTCTGTGTGTGTTTTATCTACTACAAGAGCTTCTTTCAAGATACAGTAATGAGAGACATCATTTTCTCTCTAGCCATCAAGGATGTCTAAATATTGCTTTAAACTCCTCTTGCGGGTCCTGGGCGGGGCCCCGGCACCAAGTGTTATCAAACGTTTTGGAAATTCATTCTACTGGCGTCTACAACTCATTTTAATCACAGAAAAAATAATGTAGGTAAAAATAAAAGGTAAAAAGCCATGTTTTGGGCCAATATCGGACAGTTTGTTTTTTGTTTTTTTTTGCTGTCAGAGATGAGAAATGCGTTCTCCTAGCGTCTAGCATGCGCTATTTATATAATATTTAATCAAATAAAGAAGGAAGCAACAATTTTCATTACTATTTTGCGAATGATATTTGAGGTTCATATAACGCACTTACGTTCAAGGTCGAATTTGGAGATCCAGTTCAATTTGAGACCATCAAAACCAAGTACTATCTTACAGTGATGTTAATAGCTCAGAGATAGCTCTTTAATTTTGATCTTCAAAAATGCTAAGCTAAAACAGCTTCGTAGTCTTTTTAAAAAAAAAAGTTTATCAAAGCTACAGATTGAGCCAATACGTTAGCAAGCTGGGTTTAAAATCCCGATTTTACATAACATACTTTTTCATTTTTTTAAACTGATAACTCATTGACTCGAGCAGAGTTGTGTTTACTGAGCGCCTAAAGGCAGCACGGAAAAACCTTCTCCTAGATACCCCCTCCCCCCACTGGTCCACAACTGAGATTGAACCAAAGCGCTCTGAGCATGCTATAAGCATGAAAGTAGCGCTATAAAAAAAGTCATAATTTATTTATTTATTGTATTTACATTGAACTACACCAATGTTTAAACAAGAAAAACACAGGAAATATTTTTTAAAAAATTACAAAGCTTCTATTCAATACATTTGTGTCAGTTTAGATAAGTCATGTAATTGCATTCACAATAGCTCTAGACTTATCTGTGCAATTAGAATATCTTAGCAATTTCTTTTGTTTATGGCTTTTTTTTATGCTTTTAGCTTTCTCACTAAGCTATGACCCTATCGTAAGTCTGGACCAATTGGAAAAGGGTAAGTGGGGATATAGAAAAGGTGGGAGATATAGAAGGGGTATCTTATGAAAGTTACCTTAATCGCTTTTTAAATGCATTTATTCAACTAAATAGTTGAACGACCTGAATTCGAACTCGAGGGTTCAAGCTTCTTCAAGGCAACATACTAACCACTCTGCCAGCGAAGCACTTATGAAAATAGAAGGTTTTATAGTTATCTATTGTTAGTTTCAAACTTTAAAGCGGCGACCTATTTCTTACTACAACGTATAAAAGGGACTAATCCAACTATACCACCTCAATAGCCAAGTACAATTTCTTTCCCTTTTTGATACCAAACAAATCAATTAATTACCGAAATTTCATTAACTAATTAATAATTTTTTTTATTGATTCTAGTTTTGTCAGGCAGAAGAAATAATTGTGCAAATGTTCAACCTGAACCGAGAAAAAAAAAAAGCTTTCATCTGGTGACGTATTTAGATCCTGGTTATTGTGTGAAGCGTAGTAACATTAATTTCTTTTTACTTTTGTCACGCTCGACTGTACATCGAGTCTAGTAATAGTATGTGGGAAGCGTCGTCGAGAGGCCAAGTGCGCTTGAACTTGGCTAGGCTTGGCTACCTAGAAGGTGGCTCGAAGCTCGACACCCGACTCGGGCAGAGTTGTGTTTACTGAGCGCCTAAAGGCAGCACGGAAAACCAACTCCTAGATACCCCCCCCCCCCAACTGGTCCACAAATGAGATTGGAATAAAGCGCTCTGAGCATGCTATAAGCATGAAAGTAGCGCTCTATAAAAGCTATAATAATAATGTAGTCGATCGAAACAATTCAAAGAAGCTAAATAAAATATTTCTATCTTAATTTTTAAAGCTTTACATTTTTTAACTTCTGTTTTATTTGTGGGCTGGTTATATAAATTCCTGTAATGCCCAAAATTTTTTTAAAGTGATAATTGGCTCGCGCAGGCCAAAACCACTCTTTACACTAAATGCAGTTCACTGTGGCACAGGAGTCTGAGACAGCTGTGAACAACAGATAGTCGTAGGCTTTATATCGGAGTTTCCGTCTTTGAGACTGACTGCCGACCAAAGCTATAGGGTCCAATCTGTGCATTCCCCACTTATTTGTACAGTATTTAAATGTAGATATAGAGAGAAAATACTGTTATGAAACAACTTCTACTCTTATGATTTAAAAAAAAAACTTCTTTATTTGAAATACATTATGCGAATTACTTTTACAAAAAAAATTAGGCTCAAGTTCGTCTAATATTTGCCTAGAAAGCTACATCTAGGTACGTTATAGAGTACAGGAAATGCTTTGAAATGAAGGCGGCAACTCCTATTTGTTCATGAACAAGACTTTAGAAATGTTTGTGAATTCATACAAAAGTTGCGGTTATTTTAAAAAAAAAATTAAAAAGGGGGAAATAAATAAAAAGCATAAAAATTAAAAACGTTTGCGCTTAGGGCAGCGGTTCCCAACCTTTTAAGCTAGGCGACCCTTTTTACAATCACCCACACTGCCACGACCACATCCCCCCCCCCGCTCTCACACACCAGACCTCCAGCTGTCTCGTTCTGAGACCGCATGCAACCAGGTGCACTCTTCTATGTCAGCTAAGGCAAGTTGGCTCCTAAGCTGGTCTTTGAAGCGTTTCCGTGGGGCGCCTCAGTTACGTCAACCACCTTTTGGCTCACCAAAAAAGACTGCCTTTGGCATACGTTCGTCTCCCATACGGATACGTGCCCTGCCCAGCGTAATTGTCGCACCATAAGAAGTACCTCACCTAACTCTTACCAAACATTAGATGTTAAAAGTCTCTTAAAAACTATTTCCTTTTCCAGAAATTGAATGAAGTAAAAAATATTTTATTTCATGACCTTTTTATTATCATTTTTTAGCTTTTTTAGGTTAATATTTGCCTGATAAGTAATTGGTGGATTATTTATCTCTCAAGGATTATACTAAGGTATGCCCGCGATAAATAAAGCGCCTCAGAATCAACAAAAATCGTATCAACTCGTTCTCTGCTGATTATTGATACCATCGTTGATTTAACCCCATTAAGTTAACTTAATTTTTGGGTTCATAAACTTTAATTGGTGTTATAGAATATGGACATGCATTTATCTGTACCAATAATAACATTTTCTGACTAAAAGAAAAAAATTTTTATCAAAGATTAACAGGGCAGTATATGTATTCACCCCACACACCCCAGCCATTCGGCCAACAGGGAAACGATCAAATATAATGATCGGTTAAAATATCAATAACAAGTTTTAATCATATTTAATTGATTCTGTTAACAAGCTGTGATTTCTAGTAATAAATTGGACCGCCCCCCCCACTCGAAAGTTTATAGGGGGGGGGGGGCAGGATTGAAACCATCGTCCCCACCCACCCCACCAAATCGGCCAACATACTAGAGTGGGGGGAGGGGGAAATAATCTAAAAATACGTTGAAATATAAATAATTAGTGTGTATTATTAACATAACTAATAAATTCGTATAAAAATTTTGTGAATTCTATACAAAAATCGCCCGTCCCCCCCCCACCTACGGGAAGGGGTCGGCCGAGTGGGGGGGGGGGAGGCGATCGCCCCTACCGCCCTACAACCTCCCCGGATCCGCCAGTGTTACGCTCGACTGCACATCGAGGCCACTCCGCGTCAGCCATAAAAAGACTTTAGAAATGTTGCTGAAATCAAACAAAGATCGCGGTGAAGAATCTGTCTGTAGAACGGCAGTTCACGCGATAATAGGAAAAACTACTTATCAGTACTATCAGTACTATCAGTGCTATCAGTACTATCAGTACTATCAGTACTATCAGTGCTATCAGTGCTATCAGTACTATCAGTGCTATCAGTGCTATCAGTGCTATCAGTACTATCAGTACTATCAGTGCTATCAGTGCTATCAGTGCTATCAGTACTATCAGTACTATCAGTGCTATCAGTACTATCAGTACTATCAGTACTATCAGTGCTATCAGTACTATCAGTGCTATCAGTACTATCAGTGCTATCAGTGCTATCAGTGCTATCAGTACTATCAGTACTATCAGTACTATCAGTGCTATCAGTACTATCAGTGCTATCAGTGCTATCAGTGCTATCAGTACTATCAGTACTATCAGTGCTATCAGTGCTATCAGTACTATCAGTGCTATCAGTACTATCAGTGCTATCAGTGCTATCAGTGCTATCAGTACTATCAGTGCTATCAGTGCTATCAGTACTATCAGTGCTATCAGTGCTATCAGTGCTATCAGTACTATCAGTGCTATCAGTACTATCAGTACTATCAGTATCACTTAATGCCAGCGGGAAATCCAAAAAATGATAGTGCACTATTTCGTGCCTGGAGTAAACGAGTCTCCACTCTTACAGTATCGCTATTGTTTACATTGTTGTGTCTGTCTTGTTGTTTGTTTTATGTTGTTGTTGTTTTGTTCTTATATTTATTTAGTAGAATCAAGATCTGGTGACCATGGAACGAATCCATCCCCTGTACCAATACAATGCCCGTGGCTGGGCTCATAATGTAGATAACAGACAGAATTGGCCCTACCACTGGGGTAAGTTGTGCACTAGAAGTAGCAGCCCATTTTTTTAATTTAGCTTGTACTGGTAGAGCTATATCTAAAAGTATAAGATAAGATAAGATCATTTTTTATTGGTCTAATCAAATGTAAATTCAGTTTGACTACATTTTGAAATTGACCACCTCAGCGTAACTATTGTAAGAATAATAATATAGATGCAAATACGAACCAACATTTACACATGAAACACATATATACACATTCACAACCAGCGCTTTGTGAATTAGACTTCTATGTACTTCACGATGACGACAGATAGTATAGATACAGCAGTATAGAAGAACAGAGCTAGGCAGGTCTTAGAGTGGAACCCCAGGGGAACAAGACGCAGAGGAAGACCAAAAAGAACGTGGCGACGCAGGAAAGAGCTGGGAAGACATTCAAAAAAATAGCAAGAGACCGTGGAGAGTAGTGTGTTTTTTTTTTTACTGAGGCCCTATGCTCCATAAGGAACGCAATGAAAAGATGATGATGTTCAATCTAGATCCTCACTTCTGTAGTAAGACTAAGCCTATCGATGTATTTTCAGATCAATTCCGAAACACTCTTCTTTGTTGGCGGCAAAAAAAAAAGCATTGTCTTCTAATCATAGGCTTTGTCTTCACGTCTGTATGAGCCTGACACACGGATGCCATAGAGAAAGCAACCAAGGCTTACAGAACGTCTTATCAATGGGGCCATGGACGTACAATGATAAGACTGCACTACAAATTGCGATGTAGTGCTGGAAAAGTGCAATATGCAGTGTCGAGGCACTATGTGCTGTTCGATAACTGTGCTGGGCAGGGTATCTTTCCCGTATTTGATACGATGGCATGCAAAATCAAATCAATCTTTTATAAAAATGAGCTCACTGTCAGCTTTCTTTAAGTTGCATAGACAAGAACACTTTGCACCAAATGGCCTCCGAAACAGCTGCAGATTTTTTACAAAGGCGGCGGGATATACATAGAAAAAAAGCTATCACAGAAGACAAAGACGACAAAAAGATAACTTAAGCACCGCCAGACAATGATTTTGTCTTCTTAGGGTAAGGCAAAATGTGTAGGCCACAGTTTGGTCATCGCATAACTCCTTGATATTTGGACTTGGAGATAAGCCTTGGATGGCTGCCTGGTCGTGCGGTTTGCACGCTGGACTGTCGTTCAGATTTATCGATGGTCCCGGGTTCAAACCCTGCCCGCTCCCATCCCCCGTCGTCCTGCGGGAGGTTTGGACTAGGAAGTAATTATCTTCAACTCTGAAGGAACATCCGAAACATGTAAAACATTTTACAAACATTTTACAAGCCTTCTATATGTATTTTTAATAAAAATACAAGCTGACAGTTACTGGCATTCTTTTTTCACTAAACTTCAATAACCCTAACCCTTCACTGTTCACTAGACTATTCACTTCACTATTCACTACACTATTCACTACACTATGCACTTCACTATTGTTTAGATTATAAGTTCTTACAAAGTTGAAACGACAGCACAAGAGCTTATTTACAATATCACAAAAGAGACTGGGTCCTCTATTTTAACTTTTTACAATATGATATTTAACATCTAGAGTTACACACTAACAGGGCCGGCATTAGACCGATTACTCCAATTTGGGCCCCGCGCCTGTCAGGGGCCCCGCAGTTTAGATTTAGCATATTACTATCACTTATGACTCTTGTCTCAGGCTTTTAAAGATGTAGGACTTAAAGTTAATTAACCCACTGTCGCGGCGCCTATAGCAATTGAGCTGCTTCCTTTGCATGTTGATATATATGTTGATATAATGATCTATTGAAAGGTAATACTTGTTATTGTAAAGAAATTTTAGAAGAGCGGCCTCGCGAGCATACATTGGGCCTCGCGATTTATAAGATCTGCCTGTACACTAGTCAGGTAGAGCTGATCTATAAATGTCTTCCACTATCAGTACGAGCTTAATGACGTCGCATCGGTACACATTTAATGACGTCACATCCGTACACGTTTTTCTTTACAATTCAAATATTTAGATTAAGATTGGTTATTACGTAATGCATCTGTGATTACCTTCCTGTATCTGTGGTATTTATAGACCTTCTTGCCATTTATTCTAAAACCATAAATTATGCATTAGCTAGATTTTATATTCCTACTAATTTGAAATCACTATTTTTAAAATACGAGAATCGATTTTTTTTCATGGCTAGATAGATATTATTCTCTGTTGACTTGTTAAACAGACATAGATATACCTAAGAATGTCGGATCTAACTTAATAATTGTGAGTTTATGTTTGCACTGTTTCCTATAGCGTTGATTGAGTCAGAGAAAGCTGACACAACCTTGAACCCACAGAGAAGTCTCTCGGCATCAGAGTTGCAAATAAGAGAGATGCCACATCGATATGCTAATGGGTGAATCAATTTTTAAATTGTTATTTGAAGATAGTAAATGCCTTATTAAATTATCATACATCTGTGTTGGGTATTATTGAGGAATGAAATTAAGTACCTGTAAATAAAGTTGTCCCTACACTAAATATATCTTTGTATTAAGTTTTGATTAGCAAGATGTGGTCCAGCTGTTCCCTCAGACTTGACTTGGGAGTAACGTGATCTGGTCCAGCTTCCAGGGCATACTTTGCCCGGTTCGACCGAACTATGACTCCCGATGCCGTCACTGTGGAGAGAGCGTCGAAACAGTGTCGCACGTCTTGTACGAGTGTCCCCGGCTCCGAGAGCTAAGGGGGGACGTGTCTGAGCAGTCACTCGACTTGTATGGTAGCCATGAAGCACTAAGCCGGACAGCCCAGTTTCTTGCCAGAGCACTACGGGAGGATTGAGTCCTACCTGCTCTGATTTTTCAATAGGAGTTCATCTCAGGTCCAGCTCCCTTGACCTCAACATGGCACCTACGACTGCTAGTGTAAGCAGATAGGCGAACAACAGGTACCGAACAACAGGTAGCGAACCCAGCGAATTCCGAGGTGAGTATGAAGAAAAGCCTGCTGACCCACCAAATCCGCAACGCATTTCTACAAAAGGACCGCCATTTGTATCCGTCGGCTGGAGTGGCGGTCCATCCAAGGCTTTGTGGCCAATACAAATACAAATGGGAAGAAATTTCCTGTGTTGGCACAGTTTCATCACTTAAAGCTGTCCGTGAGCTATGTATAAGGTACGAACCACTTGTGGCTTTCATTGTGGAACCTTCACTGAGGACGTAGGGTGATGAGCTCCAGATCCAGGCCTGTCCGTTAGGAGAAAGAAAGATCATATCAACTGACTATGTCTGTCTGTCTGTCTGTCTGTCTTGTACGATTTTTGTGCATGTTTTTTCTATCGCTTCCAATTCTCGGAATAGGTTGAAACTTTGCGCAATTATTCTTTGTTGCTAACAAAATATGAGTCAATCACAAAATTAACCTATTGATTAATTAATTAATAAGTGGTAATTAATTGGAGGCTGAGTGGTAAAGCGCTTGGCTTCTAAACAGTACGTCCCGGGATCGAATCCTGGTGGGGTTTCTACTTTGGGGTTCTTTAGGGTGCCTGTGAGTACACCCAGCTCTAATTGGTACCTGACATTGGTTGGGTTAAAGTAAAGGCGGTTGGTCGTTGTGCTGGCTACATGACACCCTCGGTAACTGGGAGCCAAAGAAACAGATGTCATCTGAGTTACACTCTGTATAGATCGCAAGGTCTGTAAGAAGAACTATAATTAAGAAATTAATGAATTATGTTTGGTACTGATTAGAGGAAATAAGTCTTACAGTATTGATAGATATGGTTATAAATATACAGTTCCTCCCCTTAGATAAACTTTTTTTGTTATTATTATTATTTTTTACTTTGCTTGTTCACACCAATCACGTTGTATTACAAACTATGGGCAGTAACTCTCAGCTTTAGAAGTATTATTTTATTCAGTTTGGATTATCTTTCTTACATAATATTCAGTGATAAATTTTGAAGTTATTGCAGCAATTAGTTCAGAAATATTTTTAGAACTTTTTGTACATCAGCGCTTGACCTATTTTCAACAGGTAGGGAAAGTAATGCTTGAGAGATTAGTGACACGACATGGCCTAAATTGTGCCGATGTGCCAAATATCAAAAATATCCAAATACTTATCCGGAAATGTAAACAATCGCTTATCTTTTGTACATAAGTGAATCGCGCTATCGTTTGTTCATTAGACAATCACACTATCTTGACATACATAAGACATACACAAACTTGACATGTATATAAGACCGACACTATCTTGACATACATAAGACATACACAAACTTGACATGTATATAAGACCGACACTATCTTGACATACATAAGACATACACAAACTTGACATGTATATAAGACCGACACTATCTTGACATACATAAGACATACACAAACTTGACATGTATATAAGACCGACACTATCTTGACATACATAAGACATACACAAACTTGACATGTATATAAGACCGACACTATCTTGACATACATAAGACATACACAAACTTGACATGTATATAAGACCGTCACTATCTTGACATACATAAGACATACACAAACTTGACATGTATATAAGACCGACACTATCTTGACATACATAAGACATACACAAACTTGACATGTATATAAGACCGACACTATCTTGACATACATAAGACATACACAAACTTGACATAAGCCAATCAAGCAGCACACTATCTTGTCAATGTAATGAAGAAAGTCGCTCTATTAAAACACTCATCTCTCTCCTCCAGTATTGAGAACAGGTCTTATGCCTGGTACACATACAGAGACGGCGTTGGAAGAATCCTGGTACGTCAGAGCACAGTCACCACCCCCCATAGTGGCCCCGTCACACACTCAAACGCCATGAGGGAGTGTCAAGGCTGGGACGGAGCTTACGTACGTTATTGTATCATGACATTATCCATTTCTAGTATCTGATGTATCCATTCTTATCCAGATTGTATATAGGAGAGGCTAATGCATATAATCATAATGTACATGTTTAACATGTTTAAAGGCAGTACTAGATACCAACGTAATAGTGAGAGTACTGTGGGAGAAAATGGTCAATGTCCATAGCGAAAGAATGGACAGTGTGTCCCTCCTGTTCGACATATCCGCCTGACAGCAAGATAAGACTAAGAGAACACACCACTCGACCATCCAGATTCCGTGCTAAGACCAGTGCATGACGCCCCGCGTAAATATTGGTCATAAGGGTCGTAAAGATTGGTCACATGACCCATCTGTAATCTATATTTAGAAATAATCTACAACAGAAGATCAAATGTCATTAACAAACGTTAAGTCAATTCTCAATAGGCCTGCAGATAAATCTTTTGTCCACTTTTACCATTTGCAATAAAATTCATTTATGTCCCTTTGACTATTAAACTAAATGTTGCCATATCTGTTGATCTTGTCAGTATACGAAGCAAGCCAGTTGTTTCTCGTTTATCCCGGTGGGGGTGGGGATTCACTGGGGGGCGCTTTCTAAATCCAACCGATATCCGCGAAGGGGCTTGACCTCTTTGGGGGCCCCTGCATTTTGTGTAATATTTAATATTAAATATAAAAATAAAACACTCCATTGGGAGCACCCTCAAGTGGGGGCGGGAGAATTTTAAAATTCTAACCTCCTCCCCCCCCTAGCTACGCCACTGGTTACTAAGTACCATTATTTGCTCTCTCCCTTTCTCTCTCTCTCTCTTTCTCTCACTCACTTTCTCTCTCTCTCTCTCTCTCTTTCTCAAAAAAAGAAAAAGATCTCTTATTAATGCTATAAGGAGTGTTTTTGTTTTTATTTTAAAGTTTTTTATTTAGACGCGTCTAAAAGTAAGTGGAAGTGACGTAAAGCACATTAAAAACTAAGAAGACTTTGGGGAAAAGAAACAAATTGCTTTACAACTACGGAATGCTTAACCTGTAGACTGCGGCCTCTTGGGGAAATAACGAAAAATAAAATACAAAGGTTTGAAAGAAAGCTTTGGTTTTTTCGCAAATAGCGGCATCAAGGTTGCGATTCTATCAAAAATTAGTACATAAGACCATCTAACTGTCTTATGTACAAGAGATAAGTGTGATGGTCTTATGTACATGAGATAAGTGTGCTGGTCTTATGTACAAGAGATAAGTGTGATGGTCTTATGTACAAGAGATAAGTGTGATGGTCTTATGTACAAGACAGGGGTCGGCAACCTGCGGCTCGCGAGTCACATGCGGCTCTTTGGAAGTTAAGCTGCGGCTCTTTAGTTCCATACCCAAATATTATTTATTTCATCGAAAAAAAAATTGAATCGATTAAGTAAGATTTGGCACCGATTCTATCTCTCAGACACTTGTACTTGATTTTCATCGCACCCCTTCCCATGTCTTCAAATGTAACATATTTGCAGGTGAAAGATATTAAACTTTCTTCTGCCTTATCAATGATATAGATAAGTCTTGCGACATAAAAAACACGGCACAAGTTGGATTTCTGTCCTGTATATGTCTTCCCAAGGATTGCTAGCTCTCTCGTGACAAACTAGAGGAGAAGATTTAGCGAATGCCGTTCAAAAATGCCTGAAGACAATAAGATCGATTTAAATAAACTTATTTCAATAGCAACTGATGGAGCCAGAAGTATGACAGCAAAAAATAAAGCAGAATCTGCGAGTCTCCACGTATTTCTTACGTTTCACTGCCTACTCCAGCAAGAAGTGCAGGTCAATAGCACTCTACCATCGTCAGTTTAAAGAATTCTTAAACGAAATGGAGTCTCAATATTCCGACATTCTTCTTTCCAATAATGTGCGATGGCTTTCTACAGGTATGCTGTTGAAACTTCCAGCTTTGTGCTTGAATGAAATAAATACATTCCTAAATGATAAAGGTATTAATCACCCTGAATTAGAGGGCGACAAAAGGTTGCACAAATGTTACTCCATGATGGATATATCAGCAAATGTAAATAAGATGAATCTAAAACTACAAGAAAATGAAACCCAGCCGATGTTTTGGTAGAAGATCAGAGCGGTGGCTGAGCAGTACAGCGCTTGTCTTCCAAACCGGAGTCCCATGTTAGAATCTTGGTGAAGACTGGGATTTTTAATCTCTGGGTATTTTTAGGCGCTTCTAAATCCATCCAGCTCTAATGGATACCTGACATTCGTTGGGAAAAATAAAGGCGGTTGGTCGTTTTGTTGGTCACATGACACCCTCGTTAACCGTGGACAACAGAACGAGATGACTTTTACATCATCTGCCCTATAGATCGCAAGGTCTGAAAGGGAAACTTTACTTATTCAGAGCGGCAAGTTACTACATATTCACTTTCTAAAGCAATATCGCGATAAAACCAGTTGACAGGAATTACTTTAGCAAGGTTTTTTTTTTTTAAATGCAGATGAATTTGCTGAGAGATTGGAGCATCTCAAAACCAACAAAACCATTCTAGCATTCATAATAAATATCATCAACACAAATAGTAACGAAATCCACATAAAGTCATTTGGAATTGATACTGGACTTTAAAAAGTAAAGCTTTTTGGAGTGGAGAATTTACAGATTTGAAAAGCAAGCTGGAAGAGTTGGAGGTCCAGAAATGTTTGTACGTAACGCAACAAAAGTGGACAGCTTTCCAAGAAATGCCGCGAGATATTCGACACATGGAACTGTCTTCCATATTGCTACAGTTAAGTGAAAAGTTTGGCAATAGGAGTGCTAACTATATTCGGATTGACATATTCATGCGAGCAAGCATTCTCTTACATGAATATAATTAAACCTAAAGTAAGAAGCCAACTAACAAATGAAAATGTAGAGTCTTGTTTGAAACTAAAAACAACAAGTTATGAGCCAAATGTATCCAAACTTTCTAAAACTAAAGCCATCGTTTCCATTGAATTTGTTTGCTCAATTATTTTGTTATTGAAGTACAAGTTAGTGTTGTATGTAAATAGTTAATTCTTTTAATTAATTTACTTACATAATAAGTAATTATTTAATAATTCCATAAATATTTTATCTAATTTGTTGTGAAAAACACTAATCATATATAAATAAATAGATATTTTATTATGAATAAATAGATTCAATTTTCTTTATCAAAGAACTTTATTTATGCGAGTATTATTTATAGTTGGCAACAAAAAAACTTTGTGGCTCTTCAAAAACTTTCAAAAATGGAAATTGTAATTTTTGGCTCTTCCGAATCAAAAGGTTGCCGACCTCTGGTACAAGAGATAAGTGTGATGATCTTATGTACAAGAGATAAGTGTGATGGTCTTATGCACAAGAGATAAGTGTGATGATCTTATGTACATGAGATAAATGTGCTGGTCTTATGTACAAGAGATAAGTGTGATGGTCTTATGTACAAGAGATAAGTGTGATGGTCTTATGTACAAGAGATAAGTGTGATGGTCTTATGTACAAGAGATAAGTGTGATGATCTTATGTACAAGAGATAAGTGTGATGGTCTTATGTACAAGAGATAAGTGTGATGGTCTTATGTACAAGAGATAAGTGTGATGGTCTTATGTACAAGAGATACGTATTTGGATATTTGACACATCGGCACAATTTAGGTCATGTCGTGCCCCTTATCTCTCCAGGATTACTTCCCTTACCTATTGAATATAGTGCTTATCATGCTTATGTACAAAAAGTTCTTAAAGTATTTCTGAAAAAATGCTTCAATAAAAGATCTTTATGTGGTATTTAGAGCTTATGCTATTGATTATTTTGCCCTATTTTAACTCTAACCGCTTTATTTTGTCTCTTTTCTGTACAAAATTACATATTTACGTCAGAATTAATATTACTAGTATTTTTTAAAATATAATTTGTTTTAAATTCTGGGATATTTCCACCAATCTAAATATACACATATCTGCGAAAAAAAAAGCGAATATCCTCAACTTCTCTTTCCCCTCAAACCTGTATAAGGGCAAATGGCGCGGGATAACTGATTATATAAACTTACATCGATACAAGGACCTGGTTGAGTTGAATTTGTATAGTACCACATTGAATGTAAGTATCAGTTCTCCAGTTATTTGATGGGAAGATTTCAATTATTAAGTGGTTTCCCCTCACATGGAAAGAGTCCCCACCAACGAAAAGTAAGTCTTACTTGAAATACGCATTATGTTCCACAGCTTTGAGGGTGTCCCTGAAGCGCTTTCTTTGACCACCTTGCGAGCGCTTTCCTTCACTTAGTTGGCCATACAAGAGTCGTTTAGGGATGCGGTGGTCTTCCATTCTGCAGACGTGTCCTGCCCATAGCAGCTGGGACTGCATCAGGATTGTGTGGATGCTTTGCAGACCCGCTATTCGAAGGACTTCAGTATCTGGTATTTTGTCTTGCCATTTGACATTCAGTATTTTTCTTAGACATGTCGTGTGGAAATGATTCAGTTTCTTTGCGTGTTTTCTGTACGCAGTCCACGTTTCTAAGGCATAGAGCAATGTAGGGAGGATGACGACTCTATAGACCACTAGCTTTGTATTTGTGGTGATACCACGTCTGTTCCAGACATTTTTAGACAGTCTGCCTTAGGATGCACTGGCCTTGGCGATACGCAGGTCGATTTCATTCAGGTGTTCAGCATAGACCCAGCCACCTGGGAGACAGAGGCACATGACAGAGCATCATGGCATCGCACTGTGAAAACTGGCGCACAGGTTGCTGAGGAAAAGAGAACATCGCTGGCAGATGAAAAGCGCCAGAGAAGAAAAGCAAGGCCAATGACACTAGCTCCTGCTGAAATAACCTGCCCAGTGTGCAGCCGAACATTCCGAGCTCACAAAGGTCTCACCAGCCACACGAGGAGGCATAAAACCCCAGCATTCAGCCCCCTGGATGACAAAGTGGTCATCATCGAACCACGATGGACGAACTATATATATGTTCCAAAGATTTCAGTTTTCCCGATTTCAAAAACAAATTGTTCAACAACCTTTTTCGCACTATATTTCTGGTGCGTTCCCTTTGGGACAACGTATTGAGCTCGCGCATCGACATCTTATGTTTATCTAGGCGAATAAACTTGTTTCAATGTCTTCCACAGCTCTGTTTGTAGACTAATTAGCAGGTGATAAGGTAAATATGTTTAAAACTTTTTATTTTTTCGTTAAAGTTAATCATTTTAAAATACTTTTTAGTGATTCTTTAATCAATTAGATTTAATGCATGTGAAACACTATTGTCACTAGTGACTATTACTATGTTCTTGCGTTTGTTGATATGGACAATGTAGTGGCACTGATTATTGTTCAACATCTTCGCTGGGCAGGACACATATCCCGTAATGAGGACAATCCAAAGCAATTTTGTTGTGAGATAAAATGTTGTGCCCCCTTTCCCTTCTCAAAGATGCTTCAAGATCAGGTCAGGGGCCAACTTGCTTTAACTGACATAGAAGAGAGCACTTGTAAGCAACCGGCTTCCGAGAGAGACAGATAGAGATCTTTTATAAAGACCACGGGGAACACATTTGATTCAAAAAGGAAATCTGCCCAGGAGTGACGTAAA